>NC_040035.1:40395276-40449682 GCF_003713205.1 Coffea eugenioides | reverse complement strand
CTAACTAAAATTTTTCAATAGTTTAGTGGGCTAATTGACACGAAAAAGAGTTTAATGTTTCGATGAGAATTTGGTTGCACCTTGCCCATAAATCATTAGGAATAAGAGAAAAGCACATTTTGCAATTTTTTTTGGGAACTTGTATGTCGAATATTGGATTTAGTATTCTAATAGTATTTCAAGGGAAAGACTATAAGAATCTTTTCCACCGTTAGATTTAGAGTTCGATTTTTATACTTAATAATTGGGGGGTTGGAAGGATGTGAGAAAGAATAGGAGAATAAAAAAAAAAATCCTATTTTCATTTGAACATGAACATATTTCCTCACTAGCACTGCTGTATTCCGATGAAAAAGCGAATAAATAGTGAAATTGGCTAATTCAAAAAAATATATTAAATTGAATAAATAGTGAAATTGACAAATGCATGGTACATATGGAATTACAAATTTGTTGTTTGAATCAAATAATAGTTCATTAAGATTTAGAGTTGCATATGTACATAGCTACATAAGATTCTTTATATTTTCCATTTAGCAACATTGTAGAAAGAAAATATACTAGTTCATTCATTTTTTTCCCTAAAATAAGAGAAATCAATATATCATGATAAAGAGTAGAACCAATTCAATATAGATTAAGCAATTAGGTAATTTTTATCAAGTTGAAACTTCGAAACATTATTTCATAATATTTCAGTCATGAAGAAAATGATAATATTTCATAATAGTGAAGGCAAATACATTATTTAACCTGATGAATATAGTAATTTTTACTATATTTATTTTCATGCCCCCTCTTATTGATGGGCAAGTTTTCTTTATTATTGCCTACACACCTTGCTTATTTTATGCTAATTGGCCCCGCTTAGCTAATATGCACAACGTAGGTCTATTTATACAAGTTGACTACACTAACTGACTTTGAATTCGCAACCCCTAACGGGCTCTTTCAGCAAACTCAATGTGTATCAAATTGATGAGACCAATCACAATCAGTGCATATGGTACTGGCAGAAATGGGGCAGGGAATGACCGTCCCTGAGCAGTTAATGGCCATGATTTGGTCAAAAAATTTTGTGTGGTCCAGATAACGAGTTGTGCATCAATTTTCATACTGTGTGAGGAGCTCGCAAAATTTTGTACTAAAGTTACACCGTATGTAACCAAAGTTACGCGCTGTTGAAAATGGCCAAAACCGTTGGAGACGGTTGCACCTGCAACCATCCGTGCCCCTTGTCCGGTACTGGCTTGGTTTAGTCAGTCTAATACCATTTTTGTGGTAAGAACTCCTATACCACACTAAAGAAGATCCATTGTATTGTAGTCCTTGTCTGTGAAACAAGTTTTTGATCAAGTTTGTTTGTTATAAATTTTTTAACAACTTTAGCTAAAGTAATCTTAAAAAACTTCTCAAAAATTTTAAACTATACAATTCAAAATATCAAAAAATTTACATAGTTCAAAAATTTTTTCTACCACTTCTACAATAAGTTATAGTAAAATTTTAGATAAACACTAAAAAACTCACTTGCCAAAGGCAGACGTAATCTTGATAAAGTGGAGTTCAATTCTCACAATAAACAAATAGTTATCTTACAACATATACTGCTAAACGTCCTTTTGTAACAATTAGATTAGATTAAAAATGAAATGTCACTAACAACTAGTATCTTATATTATTTAATATGATTCCCTGAAAGTTAACATTATGATGTTTTTCTCTTCTTATCAGAGCAATAGTAATGTATAATTGCGGAGAAATCGAAAGCAATGCGAAGGATGCTAAAAAGGATGGCCGTTTTTGGAATTTAATTGGAAAGTGTGTATATTGAAATTATTTACTATATGAAGTATGCTAAGGTCAACCTACACAACTAAAAACTCAATATTAATGTACGTAATCACAATAATGGAATAAATCAAATACCTTTGTAAGTTGAAAAACTATATTTACATATCACTATCACACCATTTTAATTTAACAAACACGATACGATTCACTTTGATATATTACTATGTTTGAATCTAAATTAACTAAATGCCAATTATCACAGTGCATTTGGATTGAAATGATTTGAAAAAAAATAATTTGTTTCACAAATTTCAATCATATTTTTATCTTACATACATCACATCACAAAAAGTGGTACAGTAATTATTTCAAATAAATCATCCAAATAAACTCATATCCAAACAAACTAATTAATATTATTCCTATATCTCTTCACAATATATTTTCCTTAATGGAATACTTAGAGGTGGCTATTGCCTTTTTTTTTTTTAAAAAAAAAAGCTATTAAAGATAAATTGTAAATCAAACTCATAAATAAAGTCCTATAAACATGCAAAGAAGCACATGGAATTAAAAATCAAAAGATACAAGTAGAATTTAAAGCATATACAATAACTCTTTGAAAATACCTGCCTTTGGTGAGGGTGTGTGTGTGTGTATATATATATATGTTTGTTTGGGTTGCTATTTTTAGAAATTTTTATTAAACAATATACTATAAGGATTTGATGTATGTTAGCTAAATACTTGTTTTAAAAACGTGTTTACAAAAATCACACAATTGGATTTGCCCCAGCTAAACATATAAGGTATTGTTTGGTAGTGCGATAATACGGTACAGACCACCTTTTGCTCACCGGGGAATCTAAACCATTTGATGGATAACAAAATTTTCTTTTCAGGTAGATTACAAACACCCTGCTGGGCCGCCCCGTGATGAGTTTGGATCGGGTCGATCCGGGCCCAAGCCGTTTATTTCTTTAACTTTTTCTTGAAATGGCGGGTCTCTCTGGAATCCCTGAAAAAACCAAAAAAGGCACCGTTCTTTCCTACTCTCTCTCTTGGTGACTGACCAAACCCGCTTAAAATAGTAGGATCAAGTCGACCCGTTTCCTGCAAAAGAAGGTTCTTCTGCAGCCTACCTTCACTAAATTTCGAACCCTTCTTCCCCTTCCATGCATAAATTTTTATGGGTTTTGTTGTTTGATAGTCAAAAGCTCTACTACCCCATTGGATACACATTTTTGCTGCTCAGAATACTTGTTAATATTTTCTTTTTGTTGTAGATTTTCAGTCGGGATTTCTGGAAGAAAGAAAATTGGAGCAATAAGACAGTAGTAGGACAATGGTGAGTAAAGGGTTTCTATTTTCTTTACAGTTTCTGAATATTAGTACAATGGCGTTGATTAATGTGGTGAAAGTTTGTAACTTTATGGGAAACAAGAAGCCTTTTCTTGAAATTATTCGTATTTTCTGTTATGGGTTGTTTTTATTTTCTGTTATGAGTTTAAAAATGGTCTGGAGAATTTGAATAGCAGTCAGATGTCGAAGTGGCGTTTATGTATGTGATTATTTTGGAAATTAAAGGTGGCTTCTTGAAATAAGTTTTAATTAATTTGATGAGTTTTGCTTTTCATTTTTTGTTTATTTCTCTCTTACTTAGTTTTTAGTAATTATGTGTAAATAATGTAATTTTCAATAGCAGTCAGATATAAGGAAGTGGTTCATGAAGCAACATGATAAGAGCAGCGCTGGAAATGGCAATGCTGCTAAGCCTAAAACAGCAGAGAAGCCCGCTGTGGCTGCTTCACATCTGGATGATTCGGTATGTTGTAATTCTACCTGGTATTGTAGTTCTTGTGAGTTTAGTTTTGGTTTAGTCAGATTATTGGGATGGATATATTTAGTTTGTTGTAGTCGTGAAAAGCAGAAAACTGAGAAATAGGGGGTTTGTCTAATGATGATATTATGGTGAAGAAACCAACAAAAAAGAATAAAGGTTGGCTGGTGATCTTTCTGATCAGTATATTTATTACTTTCCTGTTATAATTGATAGACATGGTAAAATGGATGATAATTTTTCTCATATGTATGTGGAATCTAGGTAAAAGAAGGGCAAGAAAGTGCCAGCAGAAGGAAAACTAGCAAATATTTTGCTTCAGATAAGCAGAAGGCTAAAGATGTGAAGGAAATAGAGGAGTTTTCAGCAAAAAGGAAGGCCCCAACGGCTAGCAAGGAGATACACGGTGATGTGAAGCCGCCACCAGGGAAGAAAGTCCACAAAAATGGGGATGATGATAATGATGAAGACTTTGTTGATACTACTCCAAGGAAGGTTTCTACTCCTAGCAAGAAATTAAAAAGTGGTTCTGGAAGAGGAATTGCAAGAAAGTCTGCAGATGTGGATGAAAGTGATGAGGATGATGTCACAGAGACAAAATCTCATTCAAAGCCGGCAGGAAGAGGGCGTGGTGGAAAAAGTGGGACAACAGCTCCAGGAAGCAGAAAAGGGATGGTTGTTGATGAAAGTGATGAAGATGAGCCTGGTGATAAGGAGAGTAAATCTGCTAAACCTGGTGGACGAGGCCGTGGTGGAAGAGGTTCATCAGCTACACCAAGTGGTGGACAAGGCAGAGGTGGTGGAGGTTATGGTGGATTTATGAACTTTGGTGAAAGGAAAGATCCTCCGCATAAAGGAGAAAAGGTGCTGCGATTGATATTTCTTGACTGCTTTGCCCTGATTTTTCTTGTTCACACTGATCAGAGATCTCTTTATGGCAGGAAATTCCTGAAGGTGCGCCTGACTGTTTAACTGGTTTGACCTTTGTAATCAGTGGTACACTGGATAGGTATGCCTTTCATCTCACTGGCAGTTTATTTTTTATGAGAGCCATATCTATGTGGATGTAGTCACACTGGCTTGTATGAACTCCATCTCTTGACTTTTTTGTACATTTTACTTCTCCAGAGCTGTTTTACGTGATTCCAATCATGTACAATGTGGGTGTAACTTAAGTTGCTCTCTATAATGTTTCAGTTTGGAACTTAAGATTGCTTTCTAGAGTGCCTCATTTTCAGGGTGTTTACACTCATTTTAGATATCAGTAAGAAAGTTTTGCCATGTGTTGACCTTGGTTTGCCAATATGATGTCTTGTCCTTCTAGTTTGGAAAGAGAAGAAGCTGAGGCCTTAATCAAACGCTATGGTGGTCGGATTACTGGATCTGTCAGCAAAAAGACGGTTGTTACTAGTTTTTCTATTCTTTAGTCTGGCATAAAGTTTCTTGCACATAATGGACATTGTTTCTGCAGAATTATCTTCTGTGTGATGAAGACATTGAGGGACGGAAATCTACTAAAGCAAAAGAGCTTGGGTCTGTTGTACTTACTCTATCCTTTGCGTTCTAATTTTCCAATTTCCTTATGTATCTAATCATTTTTGTCTTTTTTTGTGGCATGTAGGACTGCTTTTCTTACTGAGGATGGGTTGCTTGATATGATTCGCAAATCAAATAAGTCAAAAACAACTGAACCACAAGAATTAAAGAAACCAGTGGCCAAGGTTCTTCCTTCTCCTTCGAAGAAAAGTACTCCAACGCCAGCATCAAAGAGTAGGCCCTTGATTACAATTTCATTTGTCTTTAATATGTTGAACCAAAATTGTGAGCTTGACAATGTTTAACTTTCTTATTTTTTCCACTTTGCTAGTCTGTGGCTTTTGGGTTCTACTGGCCATGTTATGTTCTTTGATTAACAATGCTATCTTCAAGAGACAGAAAGCTTCAACTTTGTGGTCATGTCAGATGACATAGAGTGCTTGAAATGAAATTTCGGTTTTTTTATTAGACCTATGTTTACTCTCTTGATCTGTAGGATGGGATGCATTTAGATTCTGGTTTTGATAGGGTTACATAAGTACAGTGTTCTACTGCTTCTTTTCCCTATGTCCTGGATAATTTGGTATAGCGGTCATCTGTTGTATCACTTTATGGCTTTTTATTTAAGATTTAATAAGTTGTTTTCTTGTTTCTCTCTGGCCTTTGGCTGCATGTTTTCTATTCAAGTTGCTTTGACTGATACAAAGAAGTAGAACTTATTGTGTTTTTTGCTGTTTAAGTTTTTACTCATCCTGTAGTCATGCACTTCAATTAAAGGGTTCGTTTTTTTAATAATGGAATGGAATGATCTTTAGATATAATATATGGAGTCGCTGACAGTTAATAGCAATCATAATATTTAACGAGGTCCTAATGCTTACTTGTACTCATCGTGATATTGCTGACGAAAAAAAGGTGCTGTTTAACACTTACATTTCCTGTTCCTATTGTGGTCAAACTACTTTTGATAGCTTTTATGCCACAATAAATCTGAGGATCTCAAATTCTTTGGCAATTTGTTTTTTGCTACAAGATCATGTAGGCAGCTTGTCCACAAAAGGTGCAGCTGTCAAAGGCTCAAGTGCCAGTGTCACTTCTGCAAAGCTGAAAAGTCAAGCTACAGAAGAAGCTTGGTTGCCTTGGACTGGAAAGTACAGACCAAAGGTACCAAATGACATCATTGGGAATCAGTCAGTGGTATGCATATCTGTTCTGTTAGTTTCTGTTCGATCTTTAAACATCTGTATAAAAATGTGTTCCGCATAAGAGGTTTTAACTGGTTATTTAGTTGAAATTCCATGCAGGTTAAGCAACTTCATGAGTGGCTAAGAAGTTGGAATGAGCAGTTTCTGAAAACTAGCAGCAAAAATGGGGGGAAGAAACAGAATGACTCTGGTGCTAAGAAGGCTGTTCTATTAAGTGGTACACCTGGTATAGGAAAAACTACAACAGCAAAGTTGGTTAGTCAGATGCTGGGTTTCAGGACAATTGAGGTAAAACTCTGGTGATTATTTATATTATGCATGAAATAGATATTAAGGCCAAACTTTAGTGTACTGGTAAATTTTGTTTGTTTGTGACCTAGTTGTTGGAAGAAATGACATCTTCCACGTGTAGTTTGCATGCTTTTGGTCTTTCTTCATAGGTTTTTATGTTTCACATGCAATAGATATCGAGGCCAAATCTTCAGTGTAGTGGTAAATTTATTTTTATTTTTTTGGGTCCTAGGTTGTCACAGGAAATTACATCTCCGCAAATAAGTTACATGCTTTTGTTTTTTCTCTTTGCTTCCCTTTATATATGCCTATTCAAGATGAAGCATTTTTGGTAGACATGCATGCACTCGTTGACATATTGTCAAATTGTTTTATTTTTATGGATCCTGTCACTATGCAATTTTTATTTGGTTTAGGTTAATGCTAGTGACAACCGTGGAAAGGCTGATGCCAAAATTGGCAAAGGAATTGGTGGGAGCACTGCTAATTCAATAAAAGAGGTTATTAGTAATGAAGGACTTGGCCTTAATATGGAGCGGTCAGTCTCTAATCTTTTAACTATTCAAATATGGAGTAAAGAAAGTGCCTTTTTACATTGGTTAATAATATTGCAGCTCTCAGCATCCAAAAACAGTTTTAATCATGGATGAGGTGGATGGCATGTCTGCTGGTGATAGAGGTGGTGTGGCTGATCTTATTGCTAGTATCAAGATTTCTAGCATTCCCATAATCTGTATCTGTAATGATCGCTACAGCCAGAAACTAAAGAGTCTTGTGAACTACTGCTTGCTTCTTAGCTTTCGGAAGCCCACAAAGCAACAGGTGCCTTCTATACCTTAAGTGTGTACTGTGCTCTCTTCTCTGATTTGTGCATGAAAGACAATTTTGAAGTGAGGTTATTTTCTTTTAATTCGCCAGAAGACTTAGCTAGAACATGGTTTTGATAATCTTAGATGTAAACTTGGATAGTGTTGGTAATGCGCTATAGGATGTGAAAATTGAGGGATGTTGACGGAAAATATAGTCAGACTCCAAAGCTTTTGAGTTAATGATAAAATTGAATGATGCAATACAGAACAGTAGACACGTAAGCATACTAGATGAAAACAGGTATCCTATGTTTGGTTTTTAGTAGTGAAACATGCTTAATAAGGTGTGAAAGTTTATTTAATTTAAGATTTTTTTGGGTGTACATAGCTAGTATTTCGAACATGAAGATTTGTATATAACAATAATATTTCTTTAGCTGAAAATAGTCTGATGATTTTTTATCAGCAGTTTAGCATTTGTTAAGACTGTAAAAGAATACGCAATATGATAGGCAACTATTGGATTGAAAGACTGGCTACATAAGTGGATATAGATATATTTGAAAGTCTATGCATTTGGTGCTTTTGATTTTCAAAGTATATTTGCTTGTACTTTTTACGTCATGGAAAAGTATTTTAATAAGATGGTGCTTTGAAATAATATACCTTTTCAACTCCTTTTCATTTTTTTGTCTTGGGACACAGAGTGCTTGGTCAAACTAATAAACTTTCTAATTTGCAATGAAGAGAGTACTAGAGAAACATGGATATGTGAAATGTTTTTAGGCTGCTTAGAAAACTACCCTGGCCTCCTTTTTTTTTTTTTTTTGTTTGCCGAGTAATAGAAGCAGATGGTTGTGTTTGGGACAAAACTGGGGAGTATCTTTTATACATCTGCTAAATGAGTTTTTGGTGGTTATAATGAAATCTGGGGACTTGTTTCTTAAATGAGGGAATTAAGTTGTATGCTTGAGTTAGTACTTCAATCAACCATAGTATTTCCATCTTGTTATACAAGTAGCTGTATAAACTACACATAACCAAGTGTTTCTTTATTATCACAAAGGTAAACTCAACAATGGTTTTTATTTTTGCTAATGCATTGAGTGCATAGATATTGCTGTTATCGAGGTGACTTCTATGATTTCTAGCTACTAGTTAGTTGAAGGTTCATGCTTGATCTCATTCAATAACTCAGTAAGTTGATATACAAACGTTTTGGTGCTTTTTTTTTCCCCGTACATTACTTTTGTTATTTAGTTGCCTATAAAAGTTACTGATAGATTATGGTAAGGACAGATGGCAAAGAGGCTATTGCATGTTGCAAATGCTGAAGGTCTTCAAGTTAATGAGGTATTTTGCTCATAAGCCCTTTCTCGTTGTGCTTTTTGAGTTTGAATTTCTTGCAGTAAAAGTATAACATTTCCAATTTTGTTGGCATATGAATTAAAAAATTTGACGTTGATGCACCTGTATGTTCTGCAAATACTGGGGCTTTTTGTTTCTTGTATTTCCCATAGTACAGAACCTAATGAGCAAATAGAATGTTAAAGCCAACAAATTGTGAAGTATTGGTGGTTTCTGATGCTTTGCTTACTTTCACTTTCGTTAAATATGCCGCTTAGTTTCATGTTTTTCATAAGTATTAGGTAAATATTTGTTACAATTGCTAATGCCAAAAAAATTTATTTTTGAGATATATGATATTATTCTCCTTCATCTGTGTCTACAATTGCCTTAAATAAGGGATACGGTTCTTTTTGGTTCCCCTGGGGAGGAGTTGATAAGTATCTAATGCATATGAAAAGAGCATTGAGCAACCTTAGTGGTACACTCGCTGTATCTTCAAAGGGAAATTCTTGTAGAATACTGTCCAACCCTATGCAAATCTGTATTGGACGTTTATATTTCTCTGATATGCAACCAAGAAAATGCTATGCAGAGCAACAAAAGAATAATACCCTTTCCAGAAAAAAAAGTATGATAAGTTGGCTAAATTGAGAGAGAGGAAATAAGGAAAGAAAGATTAGCTATAGCACAAAGATACTATTTCATACCTCATAGTCATTTTGTAAAGCTAGAGGTTTCATAAATCATCTCTTTTCTTAGAATCCTCTTCTATGGCTGTGAAGTTTTCCTAAAGTCAACACATTGAGATGCTTGGTGCTTCTTGTCTTTAGATTGCGCTTGAGGAATTGGCAGAAAGAGTTAATGGAGATATGCGCATGGCACTTAACCATTTGCAGTACATGAGCCTCTCCATGTCAGTCATTAAGTATGATGACATAAGGCAACGCCTTCAGAGCAGTTCAAAAGATGAAGATATTTCGCCTTTTGTGGCTGTTGATAAGTATGACATTTTATAATTACAGTTTCACATCTACATATTGTCAGTGAGTTGTTTCTTCTGCCACTTTTGTGCTAGTATTGTTTTATTTCAGAAAAATTATAATTTTATCTTTTCGATTAGTGCTTCTTTAGGTGTTTGGTTGTAGTTCACTTTCATTATGTCTTATATTTTAATGTTTTGGATATGACATACTAATCGCATCATTATGGGGTTACCAGAATTAGATGATGTCTACCACCAGGAAATGCTTAGGGTTTAAGCCGTAAAAATGTAGCCTTGTACGGGCATTTACTTCACAAATCCTAAATTGTAGCAATAGATTTGTGTACTGCACTGGATTTGACATGTTTGAGAACATCTAATCAGCTAATTATTAGAAATTATTGAGATAGCCCACTTTTACATTCTGTTTCACTTGTTCTATGTCTGTATCTTGCAAGGAACTATTCACTTTGTTGTTGTGAAGCATGATATTTTTGTAATTACCAAAAACTTATATGCATCTGTGAAGTGTGGGTTATGTCTTGAATCTTCATTTGCTTTTGATGTAGTGGAGTATTTGATGGGATTGTTAATTCTTATCCAGAAATAAGTATTATATGAGTTTAAAGTCCTTTCAGTTTGCTCCAGTGTTTGAGATGATATGGAAGTAATTAATATGTACTTTTTCTTACATTACTTCTGCCCCATGTAGTTGAAATGGTATAATTGTGCTCACCTGGAAATATCCTGGCTTACAAGATGTTTGATTTTCTAGTACTTTTTCCAAGTTTACGGTATTCAACCAAGATCATGAGGAGACCAGTGAATAAATCTTGTGGATGACGTTGATTGTTGACTGATTGTTTCAAAATCTTTAAACTGTCCAGTGCTTGATTCATAAGCCTTTAGCTTATGGGAGGCAAATCTTGATTGACAAGTTTATAACTTGCCAAATTAAAGAGAGTATATATTGTTACTTGTAAGCCTGTTCCATGCCTCTAAACCACTTCCTTATTTCTGCATCATATTTAACATGCAGTATGCGGTGGTCAAATTTTCTCTGATTTAGGTTTTGATGACAATTGAGTTCAGTGTCAGCCTTCTAGAAGCTGCTCTTATACTGTGCACATGCAGGCTGTTTGGTTTTAATGCTGGGAAATTGCGGATGGATCAACGTTTTGATTTAAGCATGAGTGATCCTGATCTTGTTCCTCTGCTTGTTCAGGTAGAAATTTTGCCTACATCATAACTTATGTTGACTGGCTGGTTTTTTTAAGCTTTGAAGTGGGAAGAAAGCTATAGGCATGATATAATTTTCAGAAATGCGTAAATTGCAATTTTGATCAGTAGCTTATTTCAACTTTCTTTTTGGATTGGCTACAGAACCTAATTGCTGTGATGGGAAGCTTTGAAGCTTATGATCTTGTAACTGTATAAATTTAGACTGCATGCTTTTTGTATGGAAAACACATTCTTGATATCTGAGGACCTTAATTTTTGACTAAATGATCCTTCTTTTCATTGCTAATCCATATCTAGTCACTCTTATATAATATGCAATAGTTGTAAACATCTCTTATAATGATACTTGGTGGCAGAATTTCGGTGAACCCATATAAATTATCACTTTGAAGGTGAAAATAATAGGGCCTAAAATTATAGAATAGATATGAATTCTTCAAAAAAATGGGATCATACTTGTACCCATGAATCATTAATATGGAGCAAAATATTTTTTATTCACATTTTTGTAAGAGTATCAATAGTTTAAGGTTGTAAGAATTGTTTCCCCGACATAGCGTTCATTTTCTGAAATGTACAGGAGTTCGCAAACAGATTGTTTTCTTTTGATTGGTCACCGGGGAGAAATTACCCTTGGTGCTTAAAGAATTAATCTTTCTATATAGTGCCCATTCTTGGCCCTAAGCCTTGTTTTCATGAACTTCTAAGCGTGATATGAGTCCATTATATGGCATGTCAAACTATTGACTCAAATGTTACTTGCATGGTTTCATGCATCTTTTATTAAAAAAAAAATTGCAGGAGAACTATATCAATTATAGGCCAAGTTCAGCTGGGAAAGATGATAATGGTTTGAAAAGGATGAGTCTTCTTGCCCGGGCTGCTGAGTCAATTGCCAATGGTGATATTATGAATGTACAGATTCGAAGATATCAACAGTGGCAGCTCTCTCAAGCTAGCTCCCTTTCATCTTGTATAATACCGTGAGTTTTCTACAAAAGTGTTTAGTTGACTCAATGAGATTCATCCCATTTTCATCTGATTTGTGGTTTTTCTTTCTAAATGAACTCATCCTTTCTTCTTCTGTAGTGCTTCTTTGTTACATGGGCAAAGAGAAACACTTGAACAGGTGATGAGTCTTTCCTTATGATATTTCAACTTGTATTGACAATGCTTCCTTTTCTCAGTGGAGTTTCCAAATTAAAAACCACTTCTCTTTAAAGTCGTGTTACTGAGTATTCTCTTTAAATAGTTGGAATGAATTTTAGTGCAAGTCTGCCACATGCCAAATCACATTAAATTTTCCTTTAGTTTGTCAATATTGATACTTAATGGTAAGGTCAGCCCCTTTTGCTCAGTATCTTGATTTATGGGGATTTTTTACATGAGTACATGCTGGAACTTAGAATGATCCTTCTTGAGATTTTATGTTTGTCTTGGAGTAACCTCTGTTTTTTCCGATTTATGGTTTAATTTCAACCCGAGGACAATAACTGTCCTAATTTGGTTGTATCCTCCTGTGTCTTTTAGTCATGTATGTTGATGTTCTTGTACGAGTTTTTTCTAGCAGGAAAATTATTCTGACATGACCAGTATGGACTAATAGTTGCGTCTATTGGTTACAGGGAGAGCGCAACTTCAATAGGTTTGGTGGCTGGCTGGGAAAGAACTCCACTATGGGAAAGAATTACAGACTGTTAGAGGACATGCATGTCCATCTACTTGCATCTCGTGAATCTTATTTGGGCAGGTATATTTTTCAGTGTACTTCAATAGGTTTATGTATTTTGAAGTTATGAGTGAGATACATTTGGTTGGTTATGTATATTTTCAGTCTTGGCTAAATTTGGCTGAAGTAAAAGGTTTTTCTTAAATGGGGACGAGGGGCACTGTGTGTGGCATTTTGAGTCTTCGATGTTAATGACTGATCTTCAAACTTGTTCTTCTTGTGGAGTTGATTCTGGTTTTCTGTAGACTAATGATTGTAGTTTCTTTTTTATTTTAATGTTCTGATCTACATGCTGCTTCTCTGGTATAATTTCAGCTATGATAAGCATAGAAAAAATTTATTTTACTTCTCAACAGTGGAGCTTCATTATTATGTTTCTTGAATGTTTCAGGTCGACATTGCGATTGGACTACCTTACTCTTCTTTCTAAGCAGTTGACTCATCCAGTACGAGTGCTGCCCAAGGTTTGATGTTCTTTCCTTTGTTAATATAACTGAGTTACATGTAAAATTGGTTGTGAAAATATTTTCTGAGTATAATCACCAGGATGAAGCTGTAGAGAAGGTAGTAAATTTCATGGATTCATACTCCATCAGTCAGGAAGATTTTGATACTATATTGGAGATATCCAAGTTCAAGGTATAGCTAGTGTACATCATGTACTTTGCTTTCCTTCTTTTACTTGCTTGAAAATGCTACTTATAAGTCCATTGTCAATGTGCATCAGGGGCACCCAAGTCCTATGGATGGAGTTCAGCCTGCTGTCAAAGCTGCTCTAACAAAGGCTTACAAAATAGGGACGGACTCACGTAAGATTCGGACAGCGGATCTGGTGTCTTTCCAGAGAAGAGATGGAAGCGGCTCACGTGTGATTAAGACTGTAGATATGGTTCCTGGGACAAAGAAGGCCCTTAAGAAACGGGTTGCTGCAATGCTGGAACCAGTGGAAGAAAGTTTAGCGGAGGAGAATGGTGATGCATTAGAAGAAAATGAAGAGAATTCTTCAGACGCAGAAGACTTGGGTATTTTCCCTCTTCAATTTTCCCTTTTCCAGCAAAAAAATGGATAAAAGAAGTCCATTCGGAAGATTTGTTTGCATGACTCAATCGTTGTGCCAAAACTTCTCCTTTTATGGCATGACATGCTTTCCAATATGGAAGTCTTTTAAAGAGAATATATTAGATCAAAAGGGGTTTTTTTGGTTGTTTCTCAAAGTTTATGTATTTGTTCATTTCTTAAGTATGAGCATTGAAAAAGTCTCTAGTGCTTAACATAACTGTTGCTAAACAAGCATGCACTTAATTAGCAATCTATCTTTTGATATTAGTTGAATATGTAAGCTTATGGATGCGTTGTGTGTACTTTGGTAGCCTAATTTGTACAGCCAGGGCAATTCTTCAGACTCTTGATCTATATTCTGAGTTCATCTTGACTTTAAAATGTCAAAAAAAAAAATTTTCCCCCTCTTTCCCCATTTTCTGGAAAACAACTGGGGAGAAAGAACCAAAGAGCCAAAAATTATCCTGCAGAAAAAAGAAGGTTTTGCCAGAGAATCATTAATGGTAAAAAGGAAAACAAACATGGGAGAGAAGAAAATGTGCAACTATGCGTACTATATGCTTATGTCTTGCTTCTCTGAGAAACTTTTAAAGTTGGACTCTGTTAATTGATTACAGTTTAATAGAATTTAGCTGTTGGGAATTGTGTGCTGCTCTTGGCAGGCATGCATTTGACTATCAATCAGTATAGTCGTTTTCTCATCTGCCCTGGAAGTCCTTGCTTTAGGAAGCGGAACATCTGAATGTCCATTGTTCTGACGGTTGTCTGTCACTGTTGCCTTAATTCATCTAAAATACTTCTGTTGTAGTATATATGTTTTCAGAAATTCAAATAATCAAGCTACTCACTTTTCCTTGTGCTGTGGCAGAAGACTCAGATAATACAGATAAAGGGCTGCAAGCAGATCTCCAAAGCCTGAAGTCGAAAGGTTGGTAATTTTATTCCTACAAGCCACTAGTTTTTATTCCTATAATTGATCTTTAATTGCTTTAGTATGCATTCTTTCTTTACCTTGCAGTGCATGCCATTGCTTTTTTTTTTTCTATTGTTGCCTCTGATAGCCTCTGATATTTTTCCTCTGAATACTTTTAGGCATTGAAGTACAACTGAACTTGAAAGGTTCTGAAAATTCAAGTGCCAAGAAGGGATCGTCAGCAAGAGGAAAACGCAGTTCTGAACCTGCTGAAAAGAAGGGTGGAGGACGGGGATCCGGATCTGCGTCCAAGAGGAAGAGATGAAAATGTAGTTGGTCAAGGCTTTTATTATCAGTTTGACTCGACGTCGGTTGTGAATAATGTTTGTCATTGCCGCCCTCGTTTTGGTTCTCAGGTTTGGGGTGGTTGAAGGTTGCAGCCATATGTAAAGTTGATCACTTTTTTAAGTTTTTTTTTTTTTTTGAGCAATTGCTTTTTTAAGATGATCTCTTCTAGTGTAAAACTGGATTCTTGTTACACTACAGATATTGGCTTTTCACTTGTATTTGCCTCTCTGTTTAGTGTTCTGTCTGGCATTTAGACAGCTAGTTCATGCTTCTTGCTCTCCCCAAAAGAATACCCTGGATCAGGGATTTGAAAGAGAATAGGTTAAACTGATAAAGGAAACATATCTTCAGTGGCATTAGCCTTTATATGTATTCCTAGGATCTGGTGGGAGTTTTTTTGTATCATTCACTCATCAAGAGTGACAGGATTAAAGTTTTTTGTACATCTAATCCATAGAATTTAAGGAGATATCCTTTGAAGGATATAAGTCACTAAATGAAGAAAAAGATGGATAGGGTTATCGGGAGAAAAAATTGTCTTATTATTTAAAAAAAAAATATTTTTCAATCACCTTTTAATCTGATATTTATCACATTAAAAAAATTCTACAGTAACAAATGCCAAAATTTTTGACTGAGAAGGAAAGCAAAAAAGAATAATAACATTTTTAAATTTGTAAAATACTAAGATTTTCTCTTGACTAAAAAGTAGAAAAAATAGTTTGTATACTAATTTAACGAAAAAGTGGCTCGTAAAAATAAAAAGAACCTAGAGCATAGACCTTTGTAGATTTATTTCTACGTATGGAAAAACATGTGCTTTTCATTTTATTTGTTTACAATAAAAATAAAACAATACAAAAGTTTAAAAATATTAATGTGTGAAATATGAAATAGGATGCCCTCCCATCCTATTATCCTTTTTCTATCATGTTCAATCTCTTTTAATTTTAGGTTAGGATATATAACTTTATTTAAAACCTTTAACAATATAACGAGCATTTGTTCAACACAGATGAAAAGCAAAGAAATTAAAAGGACAACCAAAAAATGAAAAAAAAAATGATAGAAGGAAACTGAAAAATCTATAACAAAATTAATTTAAAACTGGGATTCTTTTCGAGATTTTATTAAGGGAGTTAAATTAATACTGCCTGAATTGTTTCGAGTTAATAATGTTCGAACCAGATGAACCGGGTTGAAAACTTAGACCAGGCTTACCTTCGCCACGCTCCCCAACCTTAATCAGCAGCCCACAAAGGCAAAGGTGGTACTGCCATCACTCTCTTCATATAAAAGATCAAAAATTAATATAACCAGCCAACAAGTCCAAAACGAAAATCATCAAAATTATTGCCTACCCATTAACCAATTAATCGATCAATCGAGAGATTGAATCCATGGCTGAAGCTGAAGCAGCAGAATCTCAAAAGGGTTTCTTCAAGAAACACTGGGAAGGATATAAGGAATTCTGGTGTGAAAGATTTTCCTTTTTGAACAACTATTCCAGATTTATCAAGCGTGAGAAGCCTCTCCCCTCTTGGACTGATTCTGATGTTGAAGAGTTCATTGCCTCTGACCCTATTCATGGACCAGTTGTATGTTCTTCACCTGAATCATTACCCCTCTTTTGTTGATAAAAAATTCATTTTGTCATCTGGGCTTTTCTTGATTCAGATTGTATTTGGTTTGTTATGCATTTTTTGGTCTAATGATTGCTAGTAGGTTTGGTGGGTTTTTGATGAAATTGAAATTTCGTGTTCGTTTTTTGGTTTCTAAGGTGGGATTTTGAAGATTTGTAGGCGTGTTTTGTATTTGTTCTGTTTAAGGAGTTGAGACCAGAGAAAAATTCGATTAGCTGAAGTTGCATGAAAGTGGGAAGTGTTGTTTGAAATGGAAATTGCTTTGAGGAATATGAAGATATCCTACTTTGAGTTCGCAGATACGGAAATGGAGAATATTCAATCTGGTTGGGTTAGGAAAAGGATGATCAAATGGTCAGTCTTGTTCATTCGTACAGTCCATTTTCTGCCGAGTAGAAATGATATTTTGCATTTGATAGTGCGATAGCAGATAATTAGTTACACTGTTTTTGCTGTTATATTATTCACAGCGGCGAAGTTATATGCTCACGGCTAATGTGGGATGAGGGCTTTCCTTGATTGTTGGGCTGGGGAGCTCAAAATGTGTTTAACTGATTCAAGAGTTATCCCATTAACTACTTATTAATTTTATCATCTAATTGAAGTTAGTGGGATAGGATAAGTTCTATACCAATGCCACTCATTAATCTAGTTAATACTGGATTAGGAGTTTGCTTATTTAATAGGCTCAGGAGCTTGTAATGTATGTATCTGGTTCAATAGTTCTATCTTTGGCGGATTAACATGATATATACCCGCAAAGTGTGTGATTGGGTCTTGGTTCCTTCATCTTTGATTAATCTTGTCCCTTTCAGAATCAGTTCAAGTAGTAAGCCAAAATTTCAGCACAAACAAGTTTTGCATTTCTCAATTAGCTTGGTTTGTTTTTTCTCTTATTGATACAAGTATGATGGTAGTTTTTAGGTATCAATGACAATTGGGTCATCTATGTGTATTGGAAGCTGAATTGCAGTCCAAAAGCTTGGTATAACGTGCAATTGAGCATTTAAGCAATATATGTTGCTTCAGATCATTTTTTGTATAATCTTACATGGTTAATTTTGTAGCACAGTTGGATGCTTTGAGTGACTTTGCTTCATTTTTATACTTTTTATAGTATCTTGTTTCTATCTTTTTCGTGTGTTTTGAATCTGAAGTACTTATCCTCTGTGAAAGCATATCTCAAGATCAATTTTCTCTTCTCGACCAGAATCTTTATCATCAATAATTCTTTTCCTAATTCCCCCTTCCATCCAGCTGGCATTCATGCTGTCAATTAGTATTCAAAGTAAGACTGGAACCCACTTTACTTTATGACTCATTAATTACTAGCATTGGCATTAAGCTCAGCAGAATGTGTTGATGTCCTACATCAGTTTCCGTTTTCTCAATCTAGAGGTACGCATGAAACTGTTGCAATAATTATTGGAAAAACTAAGAAAAGCAGGAGTACATAGGACCACCCTCTTTCAGCTTAGTCCAAAGGCTTAGACATATTGTCTGTATTTTTTTGTCATGCTGATGAATCTAACCACAATATGGGGGTCATAAATACCTCTAAGCCAGCTTGGCAGGTTCCATAAATTTTTCAAGAAGTTGTGATGCGGTATTAAGTATAGAAGTTGCTGAAGTGATAGAAATCCCTGTAAAGATTTTGAGTAGTGCATGTTAAACCTTACTGGCTGCAGGCAACTAAGTTGCTGATTGACTTGTTACTCTCTTTAATCTGGTCCACTCTCCCTCTCCCTCCCTCCCTCTCTCTCTCTCTCTCTCTCATATGCCTGTGTGCAAGTGTTGTGTGGATCAATTCAACTAATGAATTAATCCTCTTAGTCAAGAGAACTTCCAGGGGAGAGAGGGAGAGATGGGGGTTGGAAGGGGGGGGGGGGGTGTTACATGTATCAGTTGTAAACAAAAAGTTTGAAAAACCACCCAGATGTCATCTACCAGTATGCCGTATTTTTATGAGGACGAGAAAAGCATCGAAGTACATTTGTTCCTCTTGTTTTGGTTCCGTGCTTTGATGAGTAAGTTTGCGAGAATGCCTGCATTTCTTGTATTCTGGGCTTATTTTATTTAGTGCTGTTCAGCAAACTTGGTACACGATTTTGAAGTATTAAGATTTTAGGTCTTGCTCCTAAAATAGTTTTGAATGCTTTAAGAGTTGTTTCTCAAGTCATACTTGTTATTTTAAACTTCTTCCTAGTAATTATTGCTGTTGTTCATATATTGATTTCTAGACTTGTTTGCCTTTTGTCTTGTTATCTTTCAGCTTAAAACTGCTCGTGAAGCTGTTAAATATGGTGCTGTAGGCAGTGTTGTAGGGGCAGTTACAACAGCAGGCTGGGCGTGGAAATACTCGAGAAGTCTCCATGGTAATTTCTTATTTGATTTCCTTTGTCTTTAACACTCTTTAGTTGCCAATGAACTATGATGATATGGATAATAATGTCTGTAAACTCGAGTTTGTATAGTACCATGGAGATGGTTCTGTTAAACAGATAGAAATAGTTTCATTTGCATGAATGGCATGCTCTATTTGTTCAATCTTTCTGCATGTTAGAATATGATAGAATGCAGGCAGAATATTCCAAAAGTTTCTGCAAACTGAACTCTTTAATCTGCAGGAGGGAAATGTAACTGAACCTCAAATTTCTTATTTTGTCTTTCACAAACTTTTAGCTGAATATGATTGCTTTATGTATTGCTGCATGACTCTATATCAAGTACATGGCTTAAAGTTAGTGAGCATGATGCAGTAGTGTAGTCTTCTTGGGTTGGTTTTTCAATCAAGACTATCAAATGAGGATATTTTGCTCAATTAATGTCATCAAGGACAAATTGTATTCTGTAAACAATTGCAGAGGTTTAAGATCATGTGCTAACCAATTTACATTGACCTTGAGATTCTCAGACTAACTTCTGTCAGTATTAGCAGCATGCGTTGTGTTTTGTGTTATAATTTAAACCTACCTTCACTGTTCTTTTCGGAATAAAACCTTTCGGATGGTCAAACCTTAGGAACTCGATAGTGGTGACCTTTTTTTAAGATAAGAAAGAAGAGGCTGTTGGATATGGAACAATTCTGCATTCTCATGTAGATGACATGTGTTTCTGGCTGAAACCAGCTTTAAACTGTGGCTGTAAAATGATTTGCAGTGAAGAAACATAATAAAGTTTTCATGAGCTTTAGGTTCTGTATTTTTGGCTTTCTGGTGCAATTACTTTTGAAGGCAGTTCTCTGTAACTTCTTTCTGTCAAGAGAGAGTCATCCACATTGTCATGTTGGTTTCTTCTGTTTATTGTTGGCTTACTTCCTGAAGAAATTGCAAGGAGAAACAATCTTATACGTTTTTTTTGTTTCCACTTTTTCTTGTTTTCTATCTTGTGTAATGATCCTTGCCTGGAACTCGTCTTCCTCGCAAAGGTACATGCACAAACTAGAAAATGAGCTTAATTTGCTTTCATTCAGTACAAAACCAGTCGCTGTTTCTTGTAGATGGCTGCATACAGTACGAAGTGTAGGCCATTATTTTGGGTTTTCATAGCTTTAGTAAGAGTCTTTGTGGGAGTTTGAACATAATAAAGTTCAAATACTGTTTTAGTTGAAGAGGAACTTTGTCACTTTCTCTACTGGATATGTTTGCTAGGTGCTGGGCTATCTTTTGCTGCTGGGGCTGTCTTTGGCTGGACATTTGGACAGGAAATCGCAAACCACCATCTGCAGCTCTATCGGTTGAATACCGTGGCTGCCCAGACCAAATTCTTGGAATGGTGGCAGAAGAAAGTGGAAGGGCATTGATGGATTTCCTTGGGTGTTGGATGCAAAACCTTTTCTGCAATAAAAACCAGCTGCACTGTGAACTTGACCCGGTCTACTCCATGGCAGCTTTAGTTCATATTATGGGTTGGGGGTGAATGAAACAGAAGAAATTATGAAATGCCTTGTGGCTTTAGCTTCTACTGGACTAGACAAAATAGAGATTTTGCAAATCCAAAATGACAAACAACTTGAGTTTTTGCCTGTTCACTCTTTTACATTTCCAAAGTTTTCTAATTTTCTGCGAGTATGACTCTGATTTAAACGTTATATTTTCACTCAGTAATGAGGAGAATTTTCTTCTAATGTGCTGCCTGTTCACTCCAGTCATGTCAAGCATGATGCTTCTTTACTTGAAATTAAGTTCATCTGCCAAGCATTACAATTGTAGGCGATTCTCTTAATGCGATCCAAACCCGAACAATAAGAAAAGCACAAAATTCAGAGCAAAGCATTCACAGATCGAGGCAAATCTGATACTGTCACTTGACAAACTCGAAAGTCAGACAATACAGTGCAATTTACTGATTCAAACTTGGCCCAGTACACTTTCTTCATCCTTGTTCATCAGAAGAATCCAACCAATCCCAGAGAAACTAATGTTCCCACTAGTCATTTCTAACAATTCTCAAAGGTAACACTTGAGCTAGAGCTACCATGAGCACCAAAGGTTGCTGGAATGGATTATAAATCAAGAAAACCAACGCACGCAAAGCAACTTTTACACAAGCAACTTTGTTGCAATTAGTTGCTTTTATCATATGTTGTAACTTTGTTTATTGTGATTTTTCAACTGTTACACCAGCAAGTTTATATTAATTTATCTAGAAATTGAATCGTTCATGAAAACTTGGATTGTTGTATTTTTTTAGTGTTTAATTGAACGCAAATATGTAGCCAAGGAAGCCACAAGACTTAGAGGTCCCGGTTTCAATTCTCCTTCTCCCTTTCGGCTTCTTAACTCCCATCTCTCTCCTGCTAAAAAATTTTCAAAAAATATTTTTTTAGAAAGTAAGCAATTATATAGTTGTAGGTGTATAATCATTATAAAAGCTTAATAAGCATCTCAAAGAAAATCTTTTTTTTATATATATATATATTTATGCATTCTAGTTTACTTGATGAATATTATCATATTGTAATGTAAAATTCCTTAGGAATGGTACGGCGGTTTTTTTTTTTTTTAATTGTAAAGGAGTTAGATATTAAAAATGTAATAATTTTCTAAAATAATATTACTATATAAGAAATAGGCATCGTGACCATTTCTTAATATTTGGAATCGAGACCA
This sequence comes from Coffea eugenioides, assembly GCF_003713205.1. NCBI lineage: Eukaryota > Viridiplantae > Streptophyta > Magnoliopsida > Gentianales > Rubiaceae > Coffea > Coffea eugenioides. The sequence continues at coordinate 40,427,830 of NC_040035.1, read as the reverse complement.
ATTTGCTATATAGTCCCCAACCAATTATTTGGGATTTACAATATGATAAGTGTGAATATAGGGACTAAAGAAATTTACAAGCATTGCAGCAATTATTATCAGAGTTTGGAGGTTAATTTAAGAGACATAAAAAGTTTGGGCAAGAGTTGGATTGGCAAAAATTATAAACGTTGGACAGTTGAAGAAAGCCCTAATCTATTCTTTCTTTCACTCCTACAGAATCCAGGGTGTTAAAAAAGGGAATATAACTAACAATAAAAAATAAAATTTCGGAGGGAATCCAACTAGAATTTCTTCTTATTCTCTGTACTTGACTTGAATTTTGAGCGTAGGAATAATTTATAGCAAAACCGAATCTTAGACAGGAAGAAAACGAAATTGAAAGAATTTGGAGATATTGGACATGGATATCTAATGGACTTAAAAACTAATCATCCATGTACATTAACATTAATTGATACTTTGCGAAAAAAACAAAAAAATTAAAATAGTTGTGCTTGACTTTTGTATCCTAACAAAAATTCTCAACTTTCACAAGAGGAAAAAAAAATTTAGTTTTGATAAACAGAATGCAAAATCTAAAGTCTTACCTAAAAGTCAAACTATGAATTAATTATTGCCCATCAAAATAAGTAACAAGATGAAATCATAAAATTGATCCTTATTTTTTGTTAATAGAATTATAAAGAGCAAGGCAAATTTGGCAAATAAAAAAGTCACCCAAAAAAAAATTAGCTCCAGTTTCCAGTCTTATACTCAATTTAGTATAACGTGAAAACGTATATTAGAATCTCAAACCATATATGAAATACTCGGGAGGTACCGTGACACTGGTATCCCATTTTTTAGGTACCATGATAACTCTCATGTCCCAAACTTGGGATAAATAATTTGATATTTTTATCGACCCCTATTTCTTTTAGACCTGCATTTGCATCATAAAGTCCTCAATTAGTACCAAATTAACCCTATTCGTCTTTGAAGTAAGTTTTACTCGTGCCAAAATTCAAGCACTAAGTCACTAATCTGCACCTTTAAGAAGGTTGTTTTAACCATTATTATGGACCTGTATTCAGAAGTAAAGCTCATTACGCCGTAATCGCTAAATTTAAAATAACGGGGCTGTCTTAATCCATGCCTTTAGTGAAACCTCAAATGCTTGATCTAGATAAGGTGAAAAAGAAAATCTGAATTTGCAGCAGCTAAATGAGAGAGAGATTACCTCGTAATTGAGGGCAAAAAAAAAAATTTTTTTTTTGGTCATGGATTTCCTTGCAAATTGGTATAGTAAATTCTGAGCATGATGTAAATAACCACTACAACAATATTATTATAAAACAGAACAAAGGGACACCTCCTAGCACTCTGGCACTAGCCAGCCACTCCACAAAAGGAAATGGAAGTTTTATATATTTGCCTAAAACTGAAATTAAAGCATTCGTTTGAAAAACAAGGAATAATTCAGAATGAATTAAGTCTTAAGAAACTTTCCAGTTATGGAATGGATCAATGGAAAGGTTGGTTAAAAGGACATTATCAATATGATTTACCCTCGATTAGATGATTCGGTATTGTTCCTCCAACGATCATAGTACCAAGTACTTCCTGCCGAGCTCTAATATAATCAGATTTATAAGCAAGTATTTCTTGTAAAATATGAGTAATACCAAACCCTTCTAGAGCCCAAATCTCCATTTCTCCTACCCTCTGTCCTTTTGCGTTGCCCTTCCCCTAAAGGGTTGCTATGTAACAAGTGCATAATGTCCACTTGAATTTTGGATTCATTCATGAAGTTACTTCTAGTGGGTTGAAAGCCATATCAACAGGTATTCCATCATGCAAATAAGGCATATCTTGTCTAGTCAAAATTTTTGAAATAATACTTTTGTTTCCGTGTCTTCCAGCTACTTTATTGCCTACTTTGATTTCATATTTATGTGAAATATATACACGAATCATTTCTGAATTATAACTAGAGCCCCCAATTTTTGCAGATTTCTTAATTTGTTTTCTTCTCCATAGAGGAAAGAGGGTCATCCATTGGTATGCTATATTTATATGCATTTTCGAACTCCTTCTAACGGCCTGTACATTCTATTATCATTTCCAAACAGATGATCCATTAATCTAACTGATGAAGGTTTATAAATGGATATAGTTGTTTGATTTCCATTGGAGATTAGGAATAGATGGACTTTCTATAGGACCTATTTTACCAACGGGATTCACATAACTTTAGCGACTTTAGCGGCCTGGCCAGTTACTAGGGATTCTTGATTATTTAATTTCTTGATGTTAGCGATGTACAGTGCTCAAATAGGATTATTTTCTTCTCGGGACCTTCTACTTTTTTTCCATTATGTGGGAGTTAGAATTAATTCCTGTTTATCTAGCTACTTCTATCTTTGTGGGGCGGAAAGATACGTCCGCACTCGGGACAGACTCACTTAAGATTCGGACAGCAGATATGGTGACTGTCCAGAGAAGGGATGGGAGATTAAGACTGCAGATATGGTTCCTGGGACAAAGAAGGTCCTTAAGAAACGGGTTGCTGCCATTCTGGAACCAGTGGAAGAAAGTTTAGCAGAGGAGAATGGTGATGCATGAAAAGAAAATGAAGAGAACCCTTCAGATGCAAAGGACCTGGGTACTTTCCGCAATTGTTGTGCCAAAACTTCCCTTCTCTTATGGCATGACATATCTTCCAATATGGAAGTCTTTCAAAGAGAATATATTAGATCAAAAGGGTTTTTTTTTGGGTTGTTTGTCGAATTTTATGTATTTATTCATTTCTTTAAGTATGAGCATTGAAAAACGTCTCCAGTGCTTAACATACATGACTGTTGCTAAACAAGCAAGTGCTTAATTGACAGTCTATCTTTTGCTATCAGTGGAATATGTAAGCTTATGGATGCATTGTGTACTTTGGTAGCTTAATTTGTACAGCCAGGGCAATTCTCCGTACCCTTGTCTTGATCTATATTCTGAGTTCATTTGACTTTAGAATATCAAAAAAAAAAGAAAAAGAAAATCATGATAATGACTCTTCTAATCCATTTTTTACGTACATCTATTTCCCAATTCCTAATGATGACAACATATTTCCATAATACAGTGGACGCTCTTTGTTCTTGGCTTTTCAGTGTAGAAGAAAGGTTTTGATTTCCTACTTCTCATTCTATTCTGGTGCCCGATGAATATTGAAAAAAAAAACTCAAGTATATTGATCATTTGGGGTGACATTTACGCGTACTCAAGTTTGTTTGAGGTTGGTAGATAACTTTAGATCTCTCTAGACAAGATATGGAGTTTGTAACTGTTAGAATGAAAATTTACTACCCTTTACTGATATTGACATTTTATTTCTTTACAAAAAATTAACCGAAATTTTTTTTCATAGTGAGTAAAATTATAGTTACTAGCGATAGATATCATATTTGCTTGCTAATTACTATTCTTTATCTAAATTTTTGAGTATTAATCAAATCTAGAGCGGAATTTGCACTCGAGGTAAAGTCTTGTACGAATTTTTGTTGGTCTGGCTGGTGAGAATTAAGAAATGTACCTTCAATTTCATTTCCAAATATGCAGGCTCATACATATCCTAAATTACATGGACCTACATATTAGCATGTGAAGCAGTTCATTTAATGCTAAAGTGAATGAGAGTATATCTAATCCTTTAACCAAATTCGATTGTATGGTATTTGTAGTCCTTTAACCATGTATTTGGCAGAATCCGTAACTGTTATTTCAACATTCAGTGCGTAGAAAACACTAAAATTCCTATTATCATGGTTCAAAATAGGCTTAACTCTAATAAACTTTTTTTGAGGTTGTGAGGCATTTTCAGAAAATTAGTTTCCCATTTCTGCCATTCAAAGTAGGAGTCGCTATTACTAATGTTCATTAATGAATGAAAATTATGCACATGAGAGGGCCAAAATCAATAACACAAGGTTGATTGGTAGTGTACATTGAGAAAATATGCAACAAACTACTCTCAAAATTGCTCTTAATCATAGTTTTTTTTTAGTGCAAGTGGGAGGTTTCAAACTTGGTATTGCTCACTTACACTTCCTTTTCTGTACCACCCAACCCATCCTTCTCCCCTTAATTATAGACTTGTAATCATAGTTATCAAACCCGACCCTGGGAGGAATCCGGTGAAAGAAATGGGTCAACGGGTTACTGGTTCAACCAGTGGGTGAGTGATCCAATCGGTGGGTCACTAAATATATTTAAATATTATATTTCATACTTTTTGATATGGTTGAAACTATACTAGACTATACCATAGTAAATACTTAGTTAGTCCAATTTATTATAGAATAATTAATTCTTATAAGAATTAACAAAATCTAAATTTAATTACTAGTCTACCAAATTTCAAGTATAAAATTTTATCTAAGTGTAATTATCTAGTTTATTTACGAATTTTAAGTGCAAAAGGTTATTAAGAATAATATTTGTCTTAAAAATAAATTGTGTAATATGTTATTTTTTAAATCCATTTCATAACTTATAGAATTTGGGGAATAATAAATTTTATTAAAAGATTCCAAACAAATTTTGTTTTGAAGAAATAAAATAAGAATAAAGTTCTAATATATAATATAGAAGGACTAAATAAGCACAAAATGGGTTGTTGGTTTAGTGGTGAGTGCATTTTATTCCTATACTCGAGGTTTGAATCACCATTGCAACATTTTCTAAAAATTTTTAACCCAACAACTAGGTTCCTTACAAAACCGTCCAGTTCAACCGTTGGTCCTTGATAAGTCAACGGATTTTTTACACAAATGATCCAATTAATAATCGAGCCTGGTTTCATGGTCGGTTCATCGGGTTGACCGGTTGAATCGCCGGGTCGGGTCAGATTTAATAACTATGCAAATTTTTAACCCAACAACTGGGTTCCTTACAAAACCGTCCGATTCAACTGAGTTGACCGGTTGAACCGTCGGTCCTTGACAAGTCAACGGATTTTTTACACAAACGATCCAATTAACAATCCAGCCAAGTTTCATGGTCGGTTGACCGGATTGACAGGTTGAATCGTCGGGTTAGGCCAGGTTTAATAACTATGCTTATAATTGTTGGTAATCACGTAGTAGCAGTAGCAGTAGCAGTAGCAGTTGGAGTAGTAGCATTGAAAATAAGTTTATATTCTTCATTCATCAACTCACTATTACATAAAACAAACTAATGTAACTTGCAACTAACAAATCTCTATAAAAATTTCAACAAAACTACTTGCTAATAAATTAATTTTAGCAAAAATATTTGTTAACAATTTAACATGATTTTTTGTTAACAAATATGCTAACAACTGTATTTATTTAATAAGTAACTAAATTATTCTAGCACTAAATGAATCTAAAAAATTCTACAAAAGTTGACATATCTTAACAAAAAAGGTTTACTAGTATATAACACATAGTTATAGTGCTTGCTTTAATTGTATTCTAATCCTATGCTGCAAGTACATCCAATACATACTATTAAAAAAATGATTTATAAAGAATTTCAAACTTTTCAAATTTAAATATTGTATCTTGAAAATCATGAACGAACTTTTCTCTAGATTGACATCATAAGCAATTGAAAAGTATAATCATTTACTTAATAATCGATACCATAGCATTTGGTAATAAATCTATTTGAAGAAAAATTTGTTGACGCCCATGTTATCTAAATAGGAGAGAATAATAATGTTTAAGCCACATACTTGATTTATGAAACTAAGGATAATAGACCAACTGGGGTTGGGCCAAGTGGTAAGCAGCTTGGTTCCGCTTAAGCAGGTCTCGGGTTCGAAACCTGGCGTATGCAGCTATCCTTGTTGGGAGACTCACCCACCACAGCCAGGTGTGCGACCCGGGTCGACCAACGGATTAGTCAGGGCAAAGCCCTGGATACCGTGGCAGGCAACCAAAAAAAAAAAAAACTAAGGATAATAGGACACAATTCTATTGCTTTAAAATTAATGACATCTATTTTAAAGAATTTTTGGACGTTTCACACACAAGAATTTCAGTCTTACTAGGCAGGATTCATCATGCAAAAGGATTAACGTAATCATTTCAAATTAATTTTTAATTTTTTGTAATGTTGACGGATGTTGAATGATAAACTACTTATTCAGGGTTGTGCATTTGGAATATATATAATTAAATAAAAAATTTCAAATATATAACAAAAAAGGTAAAAATTGTAATGCAATGCCTTTCAAAACGTAACAAACCATAACCATATGATTAGTAGGTATCTAAATGGCAAATATACATGTTGTGCTGTAATGTCTTTAGTATTTACAAACTACATCTCATACTTGAAATGCAAAGATGCGAATATTAAAAATACATCCATAAAAAATATAAATTAATTTCATTACAAATTCTACTAAAAATGAAGATATTAAAATTATTTAAATCTTGAATTTAGGTGCGACAATAGCACTTTAATCGTGATACAGAAGGAAAAAATAAAAGGAATTCATCAATGTTCTTGCCACTTATACTATATATGGGCGATTGATCTTCTGTGAAGGAGGTGTATTATGGTTCATGTAAAAGTCCATGCAAACTTCAGTCATGTCTTTTGTGTCAAATTCAAGACTAACCAATAACTATAAAAATGGTGTAAAAAGATTAATTCTAGTGCATTTTGTCAAAATCATCTATTCTCAACTTCTGAGAATATACCTTCAAAAACAAGTATCTTATTGATTACAAAGTCAAACTAGTATATGTAAGTCCTGAAAGAGGGAAATAACGTACAAACAAAATTGACAGTCCTGTTAAAAGAATAGGTAATGCACCAACATTTGTTGATACGCTTTCTTGCAAAAAGTTAAGGTGTCAGTAATTTTTAATCAAAATAGTAATTTGCTCATAGTTTCAAGCCAGTACTTAGAATCTTAGACTCCATGTCCCTAAACAAACCTTTTACTGCCTATAAATAGGAAAGACTACTTATATTTGTCATTGTAGTCAACAAAAAATTGCATAAATTACTTTGCTTCTTAATCTACTTGAGAGTCACAATATAGAGAGTTGAAAATTTTTATCAAAAGACATACAATTTTTTGTACTATTAATTAAATATTAACCGATAGCTATAATTAAAAAGAAAAAATAGCATCATAGTATACTTTTTGAAGCCCAAAGTGTTGGCCAATGATCAATTTCACATTTCAGTTCTTGATTCCTGAGGAAGACATTGTATCTATTTAGTCGTAAAAGATATGTAAGCATACACTACAATTCTAACCTATCATTTGAAATCAGGCAAACTGATCAAGAAACCAAAATCATAAAAATACTCGAGTTGAAATCATAATTTGATAATCCTATCTTTTTTTATCAAAATTCAAGAAAAATCGAGAAACTAGAATATAGAAAAGAAAACAAATTCATATTTTTATCAAAGAAAACCATCGAATTCGGCACACGATGTATCCTATTCTATTTATTCTTTTATTTTCTTTTTAGTGGTTTGCTTAGCCATCAATGGAAAATATCAAGTACCAAAATTGCAACCTGAAGCATGAAAATAAAATAAAATTATCGAATGTAGATGCATGTTCGGTATAAATACTGAAGCAAATTATATGATTCTTTTGTTTAGGCAAAAATTGCTTGCTTGCAGCAGATAATGTCCATATCATAATCTGTTATAACATGTGCACTAATATAGCCATAATACAAATATCTTTCATATAATCACGACTTCCCAATATAGTTGTAGAACTAATCTCCATGAAAAATATATTTTTTTAAACCTTGTATTTACCAAGACAATAAAAAAAGATTTATTCTTAAGTGTCAAATATTACCCAAATAATAACAATAAATACAACTTAGGACACCCATTTTGGAATTTTAAGTGTGATTTGATTCATTAAAGTAACTTACCACAAGTAATTGTAGATTAAAACATAAATTATTTTGAGTTAATTTATGATGGGAGAGACTGTATGCTTGTAATGCAAGGCCAATTTTAAGGCTCAGTCTTGGATATTAAAAAAGTTCTAACAAAGTCAAAAGATATTACCGGTATAGATAATTATAACATATGCAACAATATCATGCTCCAACCCAATTGTTTAGATATCCAAGGAATTGAATTGCCATAATCATCAAACTTCGTCTGCTTAGAAAAATGTTATTTCTTAACATCAAATTTGTCTGCTTTAAGAAAAGGATCCCTTGACAGTTGTTTATTCATAATAATCCCCGCTAGAAAGAATTAATGACAAGGAATTAGGTCTGTCAATTTGGCTATATGAGCCGAACTTTTATAAGTTCAGGTTCAACTCATTTAACTTGTAACACTTTCAGGTTTCGGGCTTTGAGTGTTGGATTAATAAATGTGATGATCATTTTCAACTCAAAAAATATTTGAGTTTTGAGCCTTATTCGGTTTTAGTCCAAACTCACTTATTGCTCCTTAATTTTCTTAGTATACTTACTGCAATTGTTGAGTTGAAAACTAATTTAACATTCACAGGACTACAACATTAAAACTAAATATGAACAAGTAATAGTTCTTAAAAAGTACATAAATCAAGAATTTTTCAACAATATTTATATCTAATTGGAGATACCTGAATTCATTTCAATTCGGAATTTGAATTTGGAAACGGTAATGAATTCGGTTAACCAGAATTCATTAAAAAAAACATAAAAATTCTATTGAATCCTTTAATTGCAATTTTCAGCCTAATTAAACCCTGTTATCAAGTTTAATAGCTACGCTGCTATTGTAATCAATCTAATTACAAACTTACAGGCTACAACACCAAATTGCTTTTAATAGTGAAAGCCAATACACTAATACATTGATTTGCAATTCATATGTATTCACTTAGACTACTTAGTTGTCTTGTCTATGCTTAAAACCTTAAGATTAGTGAATAGAGAATATGAATTTTTATGTTAAATATGTAGTGTAATTTTAGAGTACACTAATGCTTGCAAGTTATAAGTTATGCATTCAACTATCAATAATTCAAACATGAATGATATACCAAATTACAATATCTAAATTCTAATTACTAATTATGTTTATTGTTTAATATTTAGTATTATACCTCTACTTATTAATTATTATCTAATTCTAGTCATGTGTAAAATAATAAGTATTATAGTTATGTTATGTATTGTTGTATAATTGTATTATTATAGTCATATAACAATTAACAAATACTAAAATAGTATATTGTACATCATTATATATTATTATTATCATAAATACTTGATAATACCATATACTAACTATTATTAATAGCATTTACCTATATAATATAATAATATATTAGTAGTATATACTAATACTAAATGGCATTTATCTATATATTATATAATTTTATAAAGTAATTTGATATTCGAATGCGGTAATACGGTACCCTATTTCATTTTACCGAATTTGAATTCGAAATCGGTTATTACCAAATTCATAATCTCATTACATATTTCATGCCATATTAGAATTCGGTGAATTCGGTAAATACTGCTTTTGTACCAAATTACCAAATTGAATTTGAATTCAGGTATGAATTCGGTACGTACCAAATTTGCTCACCCCTATAAGCCAATACATCTTCAAAGGTTAGAACTTCTTCATAGGTTTGAGACTTGAATCCAAATATGATTGATGATTTATGTTTCTAGACCAAAAAGAAGTCAACCACTATTATACTAATACAAAATTTATTCAACCAATAAGAAAAGTTAAAATTTCTGTTATAGATTACCAATACTGACTCTCAAGAAAGCTAGTAGAGGAGTTTTCAAATATATTTTGTGTTTTATAATTTTTATATATTTAATATTTAGTAATAATATATTTGGATATATAATTATATATAATATCAATATATATATCATTATATATAGGTAATTTGAAGGTGGGCCTATAACGGGTTTGAGCTTAATAAGGCCCAAACTCGACTTATATTTAATTCGGGTCTAATTTTTAGGCACAATCTCAGATTGACATATTGAAAGGTCTGGCTCATCGGGTTTTTTTTCGAGCCGAACGAGGTGAATTCGGGTTGGCCTAATCCCATTGACAGTCCTACAAGGAATAGACTGTTACGAAATATAATGATTTCTATGTGTGGCTATGTTGCAGCTTGAAGTTTTCAAAATGTTATGTAACTATAAAAATTGTTATGAATGGACTACTGTATTTTGAGTGATCTAAAAAGGAAAGCTTCCTAAGAAGCATGTCCCAAGTATTTGGCATGTCATGAGGGTATTATGTACAATTATATCTATTGAAAGTTAACTTTTTAGTTAGTTTTTCTTATTGTTAATTACCACCTAAAAGGCCACCCATTTTTGTTTTTATTATTTTGCTTAGCGTAGTCACCTTTCTTGTCTAAATGAATTCTTTCATACTTGTTTTAAACCAAAGTTTTTAGACTGAAATAGTAGGTCAAACTTCTCCCAGAAATAAAGTACTATGACCATCTAACAAGATTAAGTATTCACATGGATAAGAAAACATACCAAACTATTTCGCATACCAACTAAAGGGCGTGGATGGTTTCTTGGGCGCTATATGTCATCATAAAATCTTTTGTTGAATCTCCACTCTCAAATCTTATCGTACTTATCCTACAATTTAAATTGAGCAATGCTAATATAAGAACCTCAAGACACCAAAATATGAAGAATAACGTTTTAGTGAGTTGAGAAATGAACATTATAGAACGTTGACCACTAAAAGTATAGAAATCTTGTTATTTCAAGTGCTTCTAGGTCATCGTCACATCCATACATGTAACGGATGATGTATGCCTTGCCAATTTCTATGTCTACTAATGGCAGTCATAAGTTAAAATAAAAAGAAGAATTCGATACATTACTTATTGAAGTAGGGAAATTTCTAATTTATGGTGTATTTGTAATACAAATCAGGTATTAGATGTTATAGCTTGATGATCACTACAGACGAAAAAGTCCAAATCCATTCAAAACTCCAGAAGTGATATCAGGAAGTTCTATCTTATTTCTCTCCAGCGATGACCATAACATGCTTCTATTGGATAGAACAAGATATGCACAAAAGAATTGTCATTACAGCAGATATGAAAAGAAAGAAAAGTTTTGGACATCTAAATTGAAATGATCAATTGGTAATATTATGTAATGAATCAGAGATCTATTATCATCTGACACAAAACCAAATTTACCATGTATAAAGTAAAAAATGAATACATAAACATCAATAATATACTGCAGTTATATCTTCAACTGACTTGTAAGACTGAATGATTTCATAAAGATGAAAAAGTGACAAAGGGCATATAATGTACTAATTGCATTTAATGAATCTTAAAGGCTATATCAGAATCACTATCATTGACTCTTTAGATTTATTCACTGTCCACGTCCATTAACTTAAAATGGAACAAAACTGAAAAGGTCATTGAAAAATAAATAGGATTAAAAAACCATTTCTTGGACGGATGAAGAATCTTAAAATATTTTTAGTTAATAACTACAAAATAAAACAAAAGGGACATAACTACAGCTTTGTAGCAATTTAATCCATTTTTTAGTTAACAAATACTTAATTTAAAGTTGCTAGGTTGAATAGTAATTTACTTGTTGATTCTAGCAGGTGCTTAAACTCTGTATTTGAGACTTGTCAGTTTTGGTCTAACTTTTTAATGCGTACAAACATTGAAACCATTTATATCATTCGTCGTATTTAGCAAAAATTGTCACAAGGTAGAAAAACGCTTTGGTTAGCTTGTATGGATGAAGTTCATGGAATATATAATCAAGATGTTGTACCAAGAGAACACTACTCGCCAAAAAGAAGGGAAGAAGAGGTAAGATATCACTGATTTTATTAGTTTGTTAACTCAATTTTTTTTAATGTGATTTACATATTGTGTGCACGCACAAGCCCATATTAAATTAGTTAAATGTACAAATTAGTACAAATTTTTAAAATTAAATTAAAATTAATTTAACTAACAGATTAGTACGAAGACTAGATGCAGGGCAAAATAAAATGCCAACTTAGACTAAATAGGTACATCTTGCCATGTGATTTTTTTCTTCAATTTGTGTTTGTTGGCAAGGAGTTTTCGTCCATTTATAAGGGGAAACTCTATCAAAATTTTCTTAAAAATAAATAAAATTTTCCATTATTAAAAAAAAAAGGTACATCTTGCCAGATGACAGCTCTTATTTTCAGTTTGAGATTGTTTATTGTACATTTAACTATTTATCAGCGAATTCCTAAAAAAGTAGAAAAAAAAATGAATCTCATTTGACTAATTTTCAAGGACTTTTAGAGTGTAAATGCAAGACTATATTTCACACGTTAATAGCAGATTTGACTAATTGTGAACATCTTTACCTAAAGCATTATTTAGTTGTTGTCAATCATGAGATGGGAAATAAATAATTCTGAATCTGTAGCCTTTACTAATTAATTTCCGAGCAACTTCTCAGCAATACAAATGGGTAATATTTTATGACAATGATAATCATCTTTTCTTGTTTTTTGTCTCTTAATTTTAGATTACGTTGATTTCTAGGTGAATGTTAATTAATAAATCATTTTCTTATTCGAATATTTTCCCACTTATTCAACATTAAAAGTTTTAAGTTAGAGACAAAATATTGCCTTCAAGCTTCTTTCTTGATTTTCAAATGCAACTTCACTTAGAGTTTGTTTGTTTCAATGTAAAATTTTTTCCAGAGGAGAACATTTTCAATGAAAATAATTTTCTTGAAAAAATTTTCATTTCCCTTTATTTTCAGGTGTTTGGTGCAGTTTTATGAAAATGTACCACAAAACTAAAACCTACGAGAAGAAGGATTCCCCATAGAGTCCCTCCAATTACCACCATCCCATGTACATTGGATTTACCATCTCAACCCAGAGATTCATTCAATCTCCAAATCTATCAAACTCTAGAATTGGGAATTGTTTCTCAAACCAATTATACAGCATACCAATGAAGATTCAAATTCATAATATGTCAATGAAAATTGCTTCAGTAATTAAAACCCTATAATTGATCAAACATCATATGGAAAATTAGCACTTGAATTCTGGTACAAACTTTTCTGCACAATAGTCTTCCAAATTTCTCCTTCACTTTTCCAAATTTCTCTCACCCAAAAACTTATCAAGACCCTTTCTTGGTATAGATTTTCTAGATCTCCATGGATGCATTGTCTATGCTGGCATAGGAGGAAAGGAGTAGAATTGGCGAAGATGAGGAGGAGGGAAGGTGGCTGACAATGGTGTTTTTCAAAGCAGGTGCAAGGATGCATTTTTAACGATGATCTCAGTTTGGTATTTCTTATTTGTTAATAGTATTTTGATAAGTAAGCGCTGAAATGATTGATAAGTTAAGTTTGATGGAAATTAACTTCCGTATGCCTGCTTCATAAGTCATTTTACATCTTGTAGCGTAAAAGATTTTACACTGGAAAATATTTTCCTGACATCTTTTGCTGCCAAACACCAGAAAATCTGAAAAATATTTTCTGGTAAATACTTTCAGTTCAAACAAATAGACCCTTAAAGTCGTACAGAAGAAGAGTTTCGTTCTTTACTTATTATTCAATAATTAAAGAATATGCCTTGAGTCTGGAAATCTTTTAGAAAATCGAAAGCAGCCCAAAACTTTTTGTCGAGGGATATATTTAGATTGAGGAGAATGATTACAGACATATATACAAATTTACTCTTAACTTAATGTTTACACATTTCAAGGTTTTCTTGACAAGATTTCTTAATTTGCAAATTCTTGAATAGCTTTTGAACTGGAGTACAATGAGCTTAATCATAGCCAAATCTCTCTAGCGTTTAATTTGTTCGTTTATTTTAACAGAATTGAAATCATATTTAAACCTAAACTTGTTTATTAAATGAATCAAACATGAACAAGTTTTGATTCTGTCAATTTCAAAAAATTTGTATTATTTACATGTAAATTTTAAATCTTATGCTAGTTCAATCAAGTTAGGCAAGAATCACTAAACACAAAAATTGTATTCATGTTTGGCTTAATTAATCAGCAAACAAAACAAACGAGTTCCAACAAAGTCGGGTTTTAAAAAGAAAAAAAAACATATAAAATAGGTATATGTCGACATTGAAAAAGTTGGAACAAGTCATCCTCATCTGCGATGCATTTCCCACTCCAGTTTGACCCCTCCAAGAATATTGGCAAGACTTCAAACTTTAATGTTTTAATAATACTTTTTTTTTTGAAAAAAAAAATTCAACTGCTGTGTGCATGATTTCTTTTTTTTATTATTATTTGTAAATGCTTACTCCACTCGAGATCGTAGTACTTGAATAATGGTCCTCTATCATTGGAATAACATTTTCACTTTTCAGTGGTTGTGAGTCTGATAGACAAAATCCAAGCTTTATTTATAACTTTAGTTAAAAACAAATAAATAAAAAGTCAATTAAAAAATTAATGCTAAATATAAAAGGTAAAAACTAAGAAATAACACCAATAAAATTTGGGATGAACACGGACTAAAAGATATTAGGGCTAAAGACCAAAACTTTAGCTAAAATTTGGAAATACATATGATATAACAATCAGAAATCAGTTTTTTTGGATTATTTTTAGAGGTATTTTGGAAACATATTTTTGAGTATTTTTAGATTATTATAAATTTTATATTTTTATATAAATATACATTTATGCATTTATAATCCATTTATATTTACAAATGTATAGATGTATATTATTATAAATGAATAAATTATAAATGAATATTATATAAATGTATAAATTATAAATTATAATTTTTATATTTTTATATAAATATGCATTTATGCATTTATAATACATTTATAGATATTTATAAATAAATATATTTATATATTCATATAAAAATATATAAATGTATTATATTATATATAATACATAATATAAATATATTTATAAATGTATAACTGTATATTATTATAAATGTATAAATGAATATTATAAATATATTATAAATTATAAGTGAATATTATTATAAATGTATAAATTATAAATGAATATTATAAATGTATAAATTAATATATTATAAATATATATTAATATTATGTAGAAATATATTTATATAATTAATATAAATGTATATATGTATTGATATTATGTATAAATGTAAAATTAATATTATGTATATTAATATAAATGTATAAATGTATTAATATATATAATACATAATATAAATGTATATTTAAATGTATAAGTGTATATTATTAAAAATGTATAAATTATAAATGAATATTATATAAATGTATAAATTAATAAATTATAAATATATATTAATATTATGTAGAAATGTATTAATATAATTAATATAAATGTATACATGTATTAATATTATGTATAAATGTAAAATTAATATTATGTATATTAATATAAATGTATAAATGTATTATATTATATATTATACATAATATAAATGTATATTATAAATAAACATAAATATTTATATATTATGTATAAATGTATAATATATTATACATTATATTATATATAATTTATATAACATATAATATTTATGTAAATATATTATAAATATATAAAAATATATTATAAATAAAATAAAATATTTATAATATGTATGTATAAATATATAATATTAGAAATGTATAATATATATAATATACATTATTATTAATATAATTTATGTATAATATACATAATTGAAATATACATATTAATATATATTATAAAACAAAATTGAATAAATATATTTATAAATTTATATATAAATAAATGTATTTATATAAATATATAATATTTATTTCAATTGATATAATATATATAATATTATACATAATTGAAATAAATATATTTATATTAATATAATATATATATAATATACATAATTGAAATATACATATTAAAATATAATTGAAATATACATATTAAAATACATAATTAAAATATACAAATTGAAATATACTTATTAAAATATACAAATTAAATATACATAATTGAAATATATTTGGAGTTGTTTTTGATATATTGTTTGGATATGGGTGTTTTTGAAATTGTTTTTGAAATACACATTACTGTAGCATTTGGAATGTGAAAAACAGTTTTTCAAAACAGGTGCAAAAACACTCAATCCAAACGCAGCCTTAGTCATTCTTATTTTCTTTCTAGTTTTTGGCTTTTCATAAAATCTATTTTTTTTTGTGAAATATAGAAAAATTTGCCTGATGCTACTTTTTTATTGCTTGTTTTCTGAAATAAGCTAAAGGGAATTGTGAAATTATTTGTTGTAGTTCAATGTTCCTTTCTTTTTTGTTCTAATAATAATGATGTCCTGGCTTTGAGTATAAAAATTGGTATGGTTTTTATTTGCTTGTCATCACTGAGGACTTTGCCTTTAAGGTATTTTGATCCAATTATTCTTGATCAGGATAAAAAAGAAATTCCTATTGCCAAAATGAAGCCATAAGCCATAAAGTGTGCATTACTTTTTGCGCCATCATTTTATAAGTGGCATAATATCCTAAACAATAACGCACTCTAATTGTTTTTCTATCCACAGCTTTTACCAAATACCACAAATCTAAATAGTATTCATGATACTAAGAGTGTCAAATAATGGTACATAATAAATAGAATATCCTTACTATTTCAAAAAAAATTGCAAGAAAAAAAAACTAAAATTAAGATTATGCAAATCTTATATATCAACCAAATATCAACATAAATGAAATCTTTATACACCAAACATTATAATTTTCCGAAGAAAAAATTATGCCATAGAAAGCTAAACATGTAAAACTCTTAAGTGAATGCCAACTAAATTTAACAATCATATGGAAGAAATATCTATGAAACTTATTCAAGCTATCTGTTAAAAATTGGTCGAGGTTTGGAACATAAATAAAGTTCTTCCTTTTATAAAAAGTTCTATACATAAAAGCCAACATGGTAAGTTGATTACATTCTTTTTGCTTGCCTTACTGCTACTATTGTTCATGTCTTCCTTTTTCATAGAAGGTTAGTTACACTAAAATATTATGATAAGTCTAAATATTTTATCTTTCTTGAATATTATATTTGGTTGGAATACTAAAGTAGGGATGGCAATTGGGCAGGTGGGGACTAATGGGGCGAGGGATGGTTTAACCCGGGGGTGCACCCCTGCCACGCCACCCATTAGAAATATATATATTTATATAATGTAATTAGTTATAAACATACTATTAGTTATAAGTATTATTAATTACTAATTAGTTATATTAAATTTACTAATACTAATTAGTTATACTTAGTAGAATGATTATTAAAATTTAAAAGTGAAATTTTGATTTTTTTTAGTTGTATTTATTTCATTATGTTAGATTGTATTTAAATAACTTTTATTTTATTATTTTTATGATATTTAATTATGAAATTATAATGAATAATGCTTTGATTATGTGTTAATATTTTTATTACTAAATTTTTAATTGTAATTTGATTAGAATAGAATTATAGGTGGCCCCCGCGGGGGAGCAGGGTGGGGCGGGGCGGGGGCGTAGTATTTAACTATGATGCTCCCCTAAAAACTAGGACCACTACCACCTATACCATTATCATGTAATGTACTAATAAATTTTTCCCTAATTAAATTTTCCCTAAGGGAATTTTCCCCTAAAAACTAGAACCACTACCATCTATACCATTACCATCAAATATACTAATTTCATAAGGCAATATCTATTAAATGTACTACTGAAACCGTAGTATTTAATTAGGGATAAGTTCAGAAACCTCCCTTGAGGTTTATGACAATCTTACTGAGCTCTTTTAAAGTTTGAAAAATTATACATACCTCCATTGTCATTTAAAATGATAATTTTACTCTTAAATATTTTAATGAAATTCCCTTATTTAGTATGCTTATACTTGGAATGAGTTTTAAAATTATTTTTTCATTCTTTTCCCTTCTTATTCCATTTTTTTTAATTTTTTGCTAATAAAATTGTAGAACTACCACTATTGCCCATAGTTTCTATTGTAACCAAATGTCAAGCCAATGATTTTTTTGATGAGTTAATTTTATATATAATCCAATGTTTTTGTTGATATTTGTTTTCTATTTTTTGGTACTAAAATTAACAATAAATAAAAAATAAATGGCCCAAAACTACTACTAAATTATAATAATCCCACTATTTGAAAAATTCATAAATTCTAAATGAATTATTTTAACATTTTCTTTTCTATCTTGTAAATCTAAATCCATAATAAAATGTCATCAAAAGTATCCTATCATAGTGATAAAATTATTATTATAGTTGTTTATTAAATAGTAGGTATGTATATGAAATATTTGGCACCTTTTCTTTATAATTATACTAGATAATCTTATAATTGTATAGGAAAATAAATTAAAACTCATTACACAGGGCATTTTTGGGTATTCATTTAAAATATTGACCAAGTCAATATTATTTTAAGGTTTTATTACTTAAAGGGATAATATCAGATACCTCCATTGAGATTTCTCCTAATATCACCTGGCACGCCTAAAATTTTAAAAATATCACTTACCTCCCTTAGTAATTACAAAAAGACTATATTAACTCTCACTTGAAACATAATTCATATATCAAATAAGCGGAGCTCAAAATTAAAAAAAAAGGAAACAAAAGTCACTTTCTTCTCTTTCCCTTTTCTCCAATATTTTCTCTTACTAATTTTTTTTTAGATGACTATGCAATTTTCTATTTGTAAATTATAATAAATTAAATTTTATTATCTTTTACTTTTTATAATTGTGATAGAGTGGAATACGATTTATTTGCCTAATTTGAGTTATTTTTTATAATGATTGGTACAATTTAAAGGTTTGAGCACGAGTTGAGAAGAAATTGAAAAAAAAAAGATAAAGTTCATAAGAAATCGATTTTAAGCATATAGAGTTAAATTAGTCAATTATATTTCTTTGTAAATATCTTTTTTATTTTTCAAATATATATTTTTATGGACTATAGCATTATGATGTGGTAGTACTGCTAGAAATTGTTTTTTAAATGATAGTTTTCTTGAAATAAACAAAGTGATTTAGGAGCATTTTTATTTAGCAAGTAGAGAAGGGTAATTTCGAGTTTTTAAAAATTTTGTTACTCAAATAATAAAAGTAAGGAAGGTAAATGATATTTTTGAAACCTTAATGGTGCTGCTAGGTGATATTAAGAGAAACCTCAAGGGAGGTTTTTGATATTATCACTTACTAAAACTATCAAATCAAGGGAGGTAAGTATAATATTTCAAATCTCAGGAAAGTTTAGTAAATTTGTAAGAAACCACAGCGAGGTTTCTGAAATTATCCCATTTAATTATGATACTACCCTAAAAACTAGTTGCCTCCTCAGCAGGCACAAGTATCGGCCTTCCTATATTGTTGCACTAGTTGTTGGCATCGGCAGTCCACTGCATCTCGCTCCTTGCACCAGTCTTTCCTATAGCAGCACACGGAAACCCCACAAACTTTCCGAGTCTCATCAGCATCCACTAGCACCGAAGCCTCCCAACAGATTCTACGCGCCACTATTGGCCAAATTCTGGCTAACTATTGTGAGTTTTCAGGCCTATTAGTCTCTCTCGTTCTCCACAAGAGCTTCCTTGTCGCTGCCGAAAGATGTCCGACCTGGGTACTTTCTCATCCCTCTTCTTTTAATAGTAGTTTTCCCAATATGGTTTGTGAAATATGATTGATATTTATAGGTATTTTGGTAGATGATTAAGCCACTGAAACACTTCCATTGGTTGCTTTTTTTAATTCTTCTGGGATGGCTTGCTTTAGATTTCGAGCCTTCAGTTTCTGATGCTGTTGTTTTGCAAACTTCGAGCCATCACAGTTTCTGATGCTGTTGTTTTGCAAACTTCGAGCCTTCAGTTTCTGATGACATAGTTCAGAACTCGTGAATTTAATCGGCATCTAAGCGTTTACAAGGTTAAAGGGAAAATTAAGAAAAGGGTTGCCCTTCAACTCAAAATTTTCAAAGATGGCACATTATTTGCGTGTGTATGTATTTATCTGTTGAGGGAAAGATATGTGTTCTGTCTATGAATTGCTTTAAAGAGTGCCCTTTCCGGGAAATTTTACAAGCCTAAATTCCAAGAGAGGAGAGAAAAGATGTTGATTGTTAGTATAGAATCGTGGCAACATGAATAACTGTACTTTTAGCACCAAAAAGCACTCATATGGACTCTGATTTAGGCGGTTTAAGTCATTAAATTGTTTAATGCAGATAGTAGTGGGTGGACCAATTACAAGAACATCTATTACTAACTCTGTGAATTCGAAAGAAAGTAGATCAAGGAAACAAACCAATGCTGTTCGGAACACCCATATTCTCCTCTCCCCCTCATGCCACGGGAAAAAAAAAATAATTGCAGATATTTTTCTAGTTCCATAAGATTGAGCTAATGTGAAAAGATTCAAATTGGACTGTTTTAATTTACGGACCTTATCTCTTCATTGGTAGCATCCTATCAACCCCTCAACCAACTGGTAGGCTATTTTTCTGTGTGTATATAGATAGGAATGTGGGATAGCTATATAGTTTTTCTTAAACTAGTTCCTGTGCCGCTAGATTCCTTGATGCTTGACCTCCAAGTCTTTTACCAGAGTTAGGAACTATATGATATTGTCCACGTTTTCTTAGAGAATTGAGAGCACTCTCATTGCCTGAGGTCATGTCTAAGAAGTGCAGATGGAATTATAGAATCTTTTTGTCATTCTCTTCTTTTTCTTTCTTGTATCACTTCCTATTGTGCTCGTCTACAGCCAGATTATTGAAGTTTCTCCACAAAGACTTTAAAATTGCATCTTACTCACAATCCGTTCTTTGTCACTGCATAGCTGACTGGCCCTAGGTGCACTTGTCCTCCTCTTCAATGGCTAAACGGATTGGAATTCTCAAAATATCATGATGATGCCTTATGTAATTGGGGTTTGATGCCATTATTGGCTCAAAAAACATTCCTAATTTTCTCGTTTCCTTGTTTCCTTTTTTTCGAAGTTATAACCTCATCCTGTGGGTGTTGAAATATATGATGGGAGAAAGAATTGATGTTTTCTAGTTCTTGCTTCAATGGGATTTGATTTCATGATCAATATAGTATTGTTTGTCTATGAAAATTAAATGTCTTTTCCAAATTATGTCCAAGGAAGAAACAAAATTGGAATAATAAGTATTGAGTGATGGCCCAAAAAGGTAGTTTCTAGGTGATTTTTTCAGCCATGAAGCTCAATTAACTATTGAAGCACAAATTAT
The DNA here is from genome assembly GCF_003713205.1 of Coffea eugenioides. NCBI lineage: Eukaryota > Viridiplantae > Streptophyta > Magnoliopsida > Gentianales > Rubiaceae > Coffea > Coffea eugenioides. The sequence continues at coordinate 40,406,536 of NC_040035.1, read as the reverse complement.
AAAATGTAGTTGGTGAGTTTCTGAACCAAGTTACCAATTGATTTTGGAACTTTTCATTGAAAGAAGTTCGTTGTTTACTTTGTCAAGTTTGTCATACACGCAACCTAAGGTCGATATTTTGGTGGTTTCTGAAAGTTTTGGAACTGTGAGTCAGTTGCCTTCCCATGTATGTTTCTGCCAAAAGCAACTCATTTGTCTATTGAAAACTGAAGAGTTCAACCCACTGCAAATGGGTGTCAGTATTCTGCTTAATGAGGAAATTACGTGCTATAGAAAATCTAGAGTGAAGTGATTGATCGACGCCGATAGTAACAAAAGGTTTCATGTTGATCATCTAAAGCAACAACCTAATTCTGATTGACCTAAGCTGACAGTAACAAGAAAAGTTTCATGTTGATCATCTAAAGGAACAACTTACTTCGCGCTCCTAAAATGCTAAATTGCGACTCTTGAAATGATTACAACAGGGTGGAAAGGCATGCTAGAAATAGCTGTAGAAGTTTGTTTGAGATACTTAATAGGAGAACTTTTAGAGTTTTGTTTCCTTAAATACTCCAATATTCATGATGGACATCCTGAAGCCACTACTTTAAAAGCCAAGATTTCAGGCCTGCTTTTTTCAATCAACCTAGGCCTAAAGAATATTGGTCCTCTCCAGAATAAGTGCCAAGGTGATGTGTGAGAGACAATATGCTCATTGGCCTAGATTTCAGGTATGAAACTTAGAATCCAAGATATCAAATAATCCCATAAGAAATTCAAAGTGATAAAACTTGGGATGGATGGTTAAAATGAGTAGGAGGTAAATGGAAATCTGCCTATATCTATTTTGTTTTGCTAAATGATTTATAGCTTGCAAGATCATCTGGAAAAGAATCACCCTTTACCGTTCCTCCTTGTGTTATGCTGGGTATCTATTGAAGAAGCTCTCCAAAGCTGTGAAACAAATCAATCGGCTTCTGGTGATGCCTAAATCTTGAATTTTTCCTTTTCTGGTTCATTGTTAAGCAATCATTTAAGTTTTTATGTAATCAATCAAAGATCTAGTAGAGCTAAAATGGAGTCGGTGAAATTTTTTTTTTTTTTTTATAGTGAAGCATGATTGTTACTTGCCTGAGCATCTGCAGTAAGTATTTGGGCTTCTGGATTTCTCCATATTACTGCCTTGTGATATTGTGGTTAAATTGATCTGAGGTACATGTAGCACTTGCCTGGACCTCTATTCTTGGTGTACATTTAGTATGTGGACATACTTGAAGATTTTATGGTGGACTTTCATACAGCAGGATGAACTTGCTTAGGGAAATAAAGTCCTGCTACTAGAAACGTTTAGCAGTAGCTTCTAAGTGTTGGTCAAAGCAGATTTGGAGATCTATTTTATTTTTATTTTTATTTATTCCGTTATTTTTTATATTTGTGGTTCTAAATTGCAGTGCACAGAGAATGTTTCTGGTTCATTGTCAGTGTGGTGGGGACAACTACAGGATTATGTTCCATTTTTGGACTGCGGGAATATTCGGGGTTTGGTGTGTTGATCCATGTCATCTGTGGGTTTATTTATTTTGGCTTGCTCCTGTGTAGCTTGGTTAGTCATCGTCATGCGCAACAGAAATGCATAGGAAACCTTGGCAAATTGGTGGTTGATGTGATTGCTATGTCTGCTGCCATGGCATTACGTCAACTTTTGGGATACAATCTCGACATCCTATTTGCCTTGGTAGGATTTACCATAGATCTTCACACAGTTGCTCAATCCTTGCATATAGCTTATGATGTTAGCATATGGGATATTATGTTGGAATCGATAATGCAAGTTGTGGCTTACCTGATGTGGGAAAACAAATACATGGTAACCGTAGTTCTCATGCTGTTTGGGGGTGTTACTTTGTATCGGTATGCATCATACTCTCCTCCTGTCATCTCAGTTGACTCTCAGCTGTTGGAGAAGCAGCTGTGTTAGTTCAAGGCTGTATTGGTTACCTTGGCCGGCCCTAATACTGTGTAATTTCCTTTCTTTTCGTAATTTAGTTTTTAAATTGGAATTTTGTCGTCATGTTATTTTCTTAAATTGTCACTATAAAATTACGGTGTCATTCTTATACTTCAAAGAAACTAATTCAAGGAAAAATGTCAAGTTCTCGAGCAAATATTTAATGCTAGTTTTCCGAGACCCGCTTATATATTCTGTATCCATCTTCGCCAACACTCTATCATGGGACACATGGTTGACAATCAAGTTTAGGTTTAGGTAGGGGTGTTAAAATAGGTGATTCGGTATGAAAAACTAATATAATATAAAATAAAAACATAAAATCATTATTAAACTGTTATAATTCACATATTGAACGAAATATTTCAATTCGGCAGTGTTAACATTCAACTGATTATCAAATAAACTTGCCTTACTGAACTCGATACGTTAAGAATTCTGTAATAAAATTTCATATTTCAATTTTTAGTTTTTATCAAATGTGCCTTTCCGAGGTTGAGCTTGTGCATGCATGTCAGGCCTGATTTCATTAAAAGCCAAGCTTAGGCCCCTCTAAATTTGGCGCATTTTAAACTCGCCCCCAAATATATGTATTTGACTAGTAATCTGAAAGGAGGCTATAGAGAGAGTGTTAGGTGATGAAAATGTCCTATAGTGATATTTTAGGGATTTCCAACCATATATATATATATAATAAGATATTGAGTGTTTCAAAACTCATTATTACCAATTGATTTTAAGATGGAAATCAATTTTTTTAATCCCATTGTTACCCCACTTGCCTTTGTCTCTATCGGTTTCATCCCATTTGAGACTTGCCTCATTCTCTACTGATTGGTTAGTCACCTGAAAGTCAGTGTTAGGAGACTAAAAATATTTCACATTAATATTTCAAGGATATTTAGTCATATACATAACATTTTGGACCACTCAACGTGTTGCCAATTGATTTTAGGACACTCCGTTTATTGTTAATTAATTTTATGATGGAAGTCTAATTTCTTCGTCATAAAATTTGTAAACTAGTGTTGCTCGTAAATTGCCAATTAATTTCTTTAGGTCACATTGCTCGTAAATTGTTTTGACAGCAAAATCTAAAGTGCTGCATCTATTTTCAACGTCAATCATGAGATGAAAAGGACAAACAAGATTTTGCTGCAGATAAAGTCTAAGTCTAGGTTTGCAATTACGAGATAATGCAAACTATCTAGACCCATAACATTCTTACATCATTTGAGTTTGATTGCTCTTTTCAAAAAAAAAAAAAAATTGTACATTTTTCGTTAATGCATTTTCTAATGGGAAATTTGCCAAATTGGTTCCTAACATTTTCACAAAAAAATTTTTTAGTTCCCAACATTGAAAATCAGTCAGAATCGTCCCTAATATATAAATTATGATCAAGTTTGGTTTTAATGCTCGTATTTGCTCATTTCTCCGACTAAAAATAGCATATCTCTCTCATGTAGACATATTTTTAAGGGCAAAATCGAAAAACATACTTTATTCCCGGTTGAAAGCAAAAGTGCCCATTTTCAACTTTCCTTCTAAAATTACAGTCACAAAAAATCCTAATTTTCCCCCTAAAAGACCAATCGACAAATCCAAATGTGTATGAGATTTACTCTATGAACTTAAAAGCTGTCTTAATAAATTGTAATTCAAAGTCTTATATTTCACAAATTTAGACGCATGATATTTAGTTTTAATTTTTAGCCAAAAATATAATAAAGTCATGGCTTCGACTTTATTCAATTGGCGTATGATATTAGAAATTATACATTTAGTTGAAGAACTTTACTTTTTTATTTACAACTACATTTTCTACATGTATTTGCATATGGTTCCATGAACAATAAGCTTATAAATAAATAAAATGTCATTTTTTTTAATTTTCGGTCAGATCTTAAGATTCTATGATTCTACCTAGGATTCGATCGTATGACTTCTAAAACGATCCAAGATAGGGTTCCGATTCTATGATCCTATCTACAATTCGATCCTGGGCACATTCATGTCTAATATCATTTTTTTTTCTTTGGTTTGCATGTACTTATTTTTTATCTTCAACTTCAAATTTAGGAACTAAGGTTGATAACATAATAGTTCAAAATATATAAAATAGAGGTCTAGGAAGCAAACAAAAAATACTGAAGATTTAAGAGATATCATGACATTAATATCCCATTTTTCATTTTCAGGTATAATTATCTACTCTGATCAGTACGCTTGAAAACTTTATTGTCTTGATAGGGTGCAAAATTGTTATTCAATTTATGATTATTCCCCCTTTTATTTTAGCTAAATATTGTTTTAATTGTCGGATTCTACTGATATTTGATTAATGGTACCAATTGTAAGAATATGAGCAAAAAGTGATAAAAGGGGCTATTTTTCAGCATGTCAAGAATTATTTTGGTGCTGCCATGTTTAGGACTTGTTTTCAAGTCTAGAAGACTCGAGAATTTTCTGCGCGGAGGTTTCCTAATTCGAGTCAACTATGGACAGCTTTTGAAAGATTTGGGAAGACGTTAATTATATTTATTAGTAGTAGTATTGGATTAGGAAACATGAGGTATTATCTCTTGTAATTTCTTTCTTTTATTTAGGAAATATGTTTTATTAGTATTAGTAGTAGATGTCAAGTAGGAAAAAGGAAGCCGGCATCCGGATTGATTAATACTTCCGAAGCAAGAAGTAATTTCGGGGGGAGAGAATCATGACTCTTTAGAGAGGATGATTGACGCTTTCTCGGGTTTCTTCCTTGGCAGCCGCATGTCCATCGAAATTGCTCAAACTCCTGCATTGAGATTTTTCTCAACCATGAGTAGTTAAATTTCCTTTTTTAGTCAAAGGACGACTTGAAGACGTTGTTTCAAACATTTATAAGATCAAATTAATTTTAATTGTTCTTTTATTTATTGGTATTCGTACGTTTTCTAATTTAATTTCTTATGATTGTTTATGTTATTTGAATGTCAGGAGCCGGATATTCGAATTAATTTAATAATCTACTGCCATATTAACCGATTAAATTCATAATTATTTGATTGGTTAATACTAGTGGCGACTAGCGTGATTAGTCCAATGTTAGAAAAACTTATGATCTAATTTAAACAAACTCTCGTAGCATGTTTGTTGGTTAAGATTGGACTTTTCTAATTCTTAATGCAATCATGGAATTAAATCTTACGATCGTACCTAGAGTTGTTTATTGGTTAGGAAAATAGTTAATGGTCGTACCTTGGCTGTTGAAAAAGTAAGGAAAAGTTGGCTATCAGAACTTGTTGATGACTATAACCAATCTATTAATGAGTAACTGAATTATATTTGCATCGATGATCAGTTGTGTATACCTGAAAAGTTGCACCTTTGGCTAGAATCATATTTATTGTTGATTTAATTCCTATTTATTTCATTAATTATTTCTTTAATTAATTAGTGAGTTGTTTCTAAGTTGTCTAAAAATTTCCTCCATATTCTGAACTCTAGAAGAAACGAATTATTACCAATTTCTATAGATTCGTCCCTACTCATCGCTATATATAAATTTACATTTTATTTGAGTAGGTTTTTATTATTATACAAACCCGACACCTATCATGTCCCAACTTTGTTATTGCTAATTTTATGTAGCTTGCTGAATCTAGTGTCAACTTACACACTGTAATTTCTTTACAGGCTCTAGTTCCAAATGCAAGTTTCTTTAAGAAGGTTGTTAAATTTTTACCCTTAAATTTATGGAGCTATACCTAGGAGTCAGCGTTATCCATAAAATGGTGAAACAACTACATGATCTTAATGGGTTATAAATGCAATATATAAGTTTACAATGGATTTGGGCACCACAAGTTTTAGTTTAAACATGCTTTATAAATGTAATAATATCGCGTATAAGCTTGTATAATATCGGTGTAATTGTGAATTTTGCACACTTTTAGTTGTATAAATTACAAACTCAAATATTACAACAAAAGTGTGCCAATTTACACCAAATATTATAAGAATTGCACAATATGTTTGAGTTAGACAACAACTCAATCTGGAAGGCTCTGAATCCATTTACAGTGGCTAAAATATCTTAGTTAAGGGCTGATATTGGGGAAGAAAGTGTAAGTGAGAGATCTGAGTTTCGAATCCTTCTGCTTATACTATATATATATAAGGGCTGATATTGATTTATCATGATTTTCTTACAAATTAATATGCTAGACTTTGACAATGGAGTAAACTATGACACACCAACTTTGGGCTATACGTCTTCCACATTTTAGTATTTTACTTTTTTGGGACACGTCCCCTCTGCAAGAACAAGACGACCACTGCAGCAGATTTCATGCAAAATGCAAGTGCACTAACAGCCACTATCTCTTTTTGGCCCAGCAAAAGTAAAGTAAGCAAAAAGACATGGCCGAGTCCTAGCCTTGGATAGACTACGAATTCGTAAATGCCAAATAAACGCTGAGATTCCAAGAAACTTGCTGTAATTAAAACTAAAGATAAAAGAAAAAAATGTGTGATTTGTCATTGCAGTCAATATTTTGAAGAGATGTGATGTTGGACCAATTGAACTTAGAATTATCTTGTAGGATTCAATTTGAGGGGGAAGTCCAACAATAAGCGGGCTCTTCAACTGAATGAGATTCTAAATTCGAATCTTACCTTGGATTTGAAATCCCATATTTAACTTGGGTGCATCGTGGGGGGCTGTGGCATATCCTCTCGGTTTGGTGTGTTGGTTCGAGTTTAAAGTGGCCTGGGTTGGAGCATGTTCTGGGTTATTAAAATTTTTTTTTTTGATTCATTTGAATAAAATGTTCTCTTTTTTGGAATGCAATCTGAATTTTTTTAAAACCAAACTAGGATTTGACACTTGACAGTTCTTCTCAAATAAAATTTCTCAAATATGAAAATTGAACAATTTTATTTTCTCTATGAAAATTGAATTTTCATGTGAGGTTACTTGTTTAGCTAAAATCTCTACCTTTTTTAAGACTGAATAAATTCAGTAAATTGCAGTTAATAGACTTGGACCAAATTGTTTCGATTGAGTTTTCAGTTTACACCTTTTGTTTCTTTAATTTTGGAAACAAAATGTTGATTTTTTTTTAGTTTCAATGCTTTTACTTTTATTTGATATTTGAGACTTGACATTTGCACTGAATGAGCTTGTAAAATTCAAAATACATGTTACAAAATGTCTTTCATATGAAAATGATTTCCATTTTTGGTATTTGCTTCAGTGTATGCAAAATTTCATTTCAAAACTTTAATAGTTAATTTACGTAACGGAGGGCTGTGGCGGAACTGGCTCAGTATGACAATGGTATAATTCATTGCATCCTTTTTGTTGTTGTTGTCAGAACTGGTGACATTGAGTGTTTGTACAATTCTTAATCTTAACATGATACTAGTTCAAAAATCCTAGTACAGGTATTTTAGTAGGTGAAGTTTGAAAATGCTAGAGATTTGGTGGGTGGAGAGCAGTTGGAGGGATGGATAGGGTTGCACTGTGTGATTACAGAGGGTCTGTTCCATTGGTAATTGGAACTTTAACAATTCTCAGTTATACTTACAATCTTAAGTGCAAATACTAAAATAATAAATCTAGACACGAAACAATAACGTCTAAAAACATAAAAAATTTTAAGAATAATTATATACTTAAGACCCACAATCAATTTGCTTAATTTTCTGTTAAATTAAATCAAATTTCACCATTAATTTCACTCTACAAACACCAGTGGGATAATTAAAAATTCTCCGTTTATAATGCAAGGATAGGATCCAATTCTTTAGGGTCCGTTTGGTTCATGGGATCACAGGATTGGATTAATCATCCTGTGTCATCCCATATTTGGTTGCATTTTATACATAGGATGACACATCCTATCTAACCGAATTAATCCTCTATTCATGGAATAAATAATCCCATAGGAGAGGTGTGATTAGTCATCTCGAGATGACTAACACATAGGATGATAAAATTTTAGACTAATTTATCCTAATTTATCTTTATAAAAAATATAAATTTATACTCTTATAATTATATAACCCTACTCCCACATGATAAAATAATATGAATGGACTAATTTGCCCTTACTAATTAATTTTAAATTTTTTAAACTAATTTTCCCCTGCTACCAACATAACAATATTTGGACTAATTTGTCCTTATAAATAATTCAAATTCATACGGACTATTATATAACCATACTCTCACATAATAATATGATAATAAATGGACTAATTAGCCCCTACTAATTATATTAAAATTTTTTAACTAATTTGCCCCTATTCATTATTTTAAAAATTTTGACTTATCCCTATTAATTAATGTAAATTTTTTTGACTAATTTGCCACACTAACATTATAACAGAAGGACTATATTGCCCTTGGACTAAATTACCCATACTAAACTTATTATCTAAATCAAATTTTATAGAATACATAATCTTATCAATTGAATTTTGTGAATGAGGACTTCAATAAGTTCAAACTCAGTCCAAAGAAAAATCTTCTATATTAGCTTGAGCTCAATTTATGTAAAACTCTTAAATGAGTTAAGTTTTAATTGATTTAATCTTAAACTAGCCAAAACTTGGCCCATTATTTAATTGGATTTCACATTTAGGTTCAAAACTTGGTCAAAATTTACGGCTCGAATGGGCTAAGTTTGAGTGAATGCAAATTTTTATATCAAAACCCTTTATTTACTCTATAATTTTAAAGTTTCAAACTATTCTATTTTAATAAAAGTTATAAGTATCAATTTTTTATTAAATTATTTTATTTAAAATATTAAATTATTTTATTGATATTTTATAAAATATTAAATTATATTATGAAAAAGAATCTACAAATTAAGGAGTGCTTTGGTCATTAAAATAGTAATCCTACCTCATCCAATCTTCAACCAAACATTGGACAAGATTATTTCCCAATATATCATATAACCAACCAAACACTGGATAACTTGAATTATTTATCCGGAGATGACTCAACCCGGGATTAATAATCTAACGTTGAGTCATCCCATCTCATCCGATCCGTGAACCAAACGGACCCTTAGTGGTTGCAAGTTATTAAAAAAAAAAAAAGGGGAACTATAACAACTTTTGCTACTGTTTTTTTATTCGGCTCAGTGAGCCACATTCAAATTTTGAGTTCTTGCCAAATCACATTAGTATGTCCTATACATGCATGCATACACACACACACATTGTAATTTCTTTATAGGCTTTGATTCCTTCTGCATGTCATCTCTACATTGAATGCTTAAAAGTTCAAATTTGCTAGTTCAGAAATAGGAAAAAAAAATTAGATGTACTATGAGGCAGAAGACAATTAATACTTCTAATTTTTAATGATGAAAGGATGTAATCGTTGTTAAATTGATATGGTGTTCCAACCTCAATAGTCAAGTGATCAAACATGACCTTTGAAATGACTTAGATTTGCTATTTGTCTTCTAATTTCTTCACATGACCATGTGAAGCAATTTTGTCTACATATCATTTGAGATCAAGTTTACCATCCTAATTATGTTTGGGATGAAATGCTCTTAAATCACTTTTACAACTGAATATGGAGTGATTGATACTTCTTTTATGATGTTCCTGGTGCTGAGTTGGGTCATGGTCGTTTCAAGGTCTCTTTTTATTGCCATGGATGAAGCTGACCAAGCTGATGAGAAAGGGGCGCATAATGGGAGCAAAACTCTAGGGGACAAAGGAGCAAAGTTTGGTACGACTCCAGATCACAAGTCTGAGGAGGACATCAAGGAGGGGGATAAGACTCCAGTGGACAAGACAGGTGACAAAGAGGCAAAGAAGGACGGTGAGACTCCAGGGTACGACAGCAAAGAAAAAGGAGTTAAGATTGTGAGTGATATTGAGACGGAGTAGACTTCAGAGATCATGGGGTCTTGTATCTAGGCCTTTGAGAGAGAGGACAGCCATCTATGGCCTTTTGTTAGTTATGGTGATCTAACTTACCAGTGTTTAGGAGCAGCAGTATTGTAATAAGTAGTATCTATGCTGCTACTTAGTACTTGGTGGTAGCAGTATTATGTCATGATACTACTACTTTTCTATGTTTATCCAGTAGATCACTAAGTTTTAGTAGTAGTACTATTAGTCTACTAGTTTCATTGTGTATTTGGTAATTCGGTAGTAATTTCTATAATATGGTATTTTCTTGGCCCTTTTAATGTGATATGTAGTCCTTCTTTCTCTCTTCTACTATCCCCAGTTCTGGTTGCTAGTGGTTAGGTTTTTATCTTAATTTTGTTATTACAATTTTTAAAATTTTTGCAAGTATGTTCTAGCTTAGTTTTTGTTTTTCCTTCTATTTTTTTATTTGATTTTTATCCTTCTGCTCAAGTAGTTTGCTTTCCTTCCTTTATTATTATAACTGACTTACATGGAAAATTGGTTGTGAACATATTTTCTGAGTATAATCACGGATGAAGCTGTGGAGAAGGTAGTAAATTTCATGGATTCATACTGTATTAGCAAGGAAAATTTTGGTACTATATTGGAGATATCCAAGTTCAAGGTAAAGCTAGTGTACAGCATGTACTTTGCTTTCATTCTTTTACTTGCTGGAAAATGCTACTTATACAAGTCCATTGTCAATGTGCAGCAGGGGCACCCGAGTCCTATGGATGGAATTCAGCCTGCTGTCAAAGCTGCTCTAACAAAGGCTTGCAAAATAGGGACAGACTCACGTAAGATTTGGACCGCGGATCAGGTGACTGTCCAGAGAAGGGATGGGAGCGGCTCACATGTGATTAAGACTGCAGCTATGGTTCCTGGGACAAAGAAAAGAGGGCCTTAAGAAACGGGTTGCTGCTATTCTGGAACCAGTGGAAGAAAGTTTAGCAGAGGAAAATGGTGATGCATTAGAAGAAAATGAAGAGAACCCTTCAGATGCAAAGGACCTGGGTACTTTCCGCAATTGCTGTGCCAAAACTTCCCTTCTCTTATGGCATGACATATCTTCCAATATGGAAGTCTTTTAAAGAGAATATATTAGATCAAAAGGGTTTTTTTTTTTAATTGGTTGTTTGTCGAATTTTATGTCTTTATTCATTTCTTGAAGTATGAGCATTGAATGTTGCTAGACAAGCATATGCTTAATTGACAATCTATCTTTTGATATCAGGAGTGGAATATGTAAGCTTATGGATGCATTGTGTACTTTGGTAGCCTAATTTGTACCGCCAGGGTAATTCTCCAGACTCTTGTCTTGATCTATATTCTGAG